>NW_022437093.1:742541-910592 GCF_009761245.1 Sapajus apella
TTACATTATATCTATATATACACATTTATATATTTTTTGTGTGTGTGCACATATATGTGTTTGTTTTTTTTGTGTATATATATATATATATATAATTTACATATATAAGACATAATTTACATACACAAATTTTTACATTATATCTATATATACACATATATATATATATTGTGTGTGTGCACACACACGTGCTTGCATGTGTGGTGTCTAAGGCCCATCAAGGGGTCAAAGTGGAGCTGGTAAAACTCCAACACTTTTGTTAAAAGCCCACAGAACTATACTCTAGGAGTAAGTATAGATGAACTGAAACTTGACTGGCTCTCACAGGGACTAAAATTCAGCTCTCAATATTTCCCATAAAATTAAATTAAGGCAATTCTGGATTCCTAGTGCCTGCTAAAAACAAACATAAATCTTTGTGGAGGAAGGTAATATCACCATAGGTCTCAAATTATTTATATAATTTATCACATACAGCATCTAGCCCTTAACTAACAATAACAGAGAGAAGATAACGTGAACAAAATAAATCAGAGGAGCCATATAAACCAAAAATAGTCTCATAGGGAACACTGAATACAAAACAATGAGGAACAGAATTTAAAATAATATGCTAAATATGTTTAAGAAAATATTTAAAATTTTAGCAGAGTAGTGAAATTATGAAATTGAAAATTTAATAAATAGATTTAAAGGTAGATTAGACATAAAATTAGTACACTGGAAGATATGTCAGAAGAAAACATTAAAATGATGAATGGAAAGTCAAAAGAATGGAAATGGATTCTTGGATATGACACCAAAAGCATGAACATAAATTAAAAGAAAAAAATAATTGAATTTGATCAAAATTTAAAACTTTGTGCAACAAAAGATACTATCAAGAGAGTGAAAAGACAACTCTCATAATGGGAGAAAATATTTTAAAATCATGTATATATAGGAGTCTAACATCTAGTACAAGCTTACCTAACCCACGGGCTGCATGCAAACAAAGACAGCTTTGAATGTAGCCCAAAACAAATTCAAAAACGTTCTTGAAACATTATGTGATTTTTTTTTTTTGCGGTTTTTTAAAAGCTCATAAGCTATGGTTGTTGTTAGTGTATTTTATGTGTGGCCTGAGACAATTCTTCTGTCAATGAGGCCCACGGAAGCCAAAAGATGAACACCCTTGATTCATTAGGTTGGTGCAAAAGTAATTGTGGTCTGCTGCCATTACTTTCAATAGAATGTCTAAAGAACTACTTCAACTCAATAACAAAAAGACGACCCAATATAAAAATGGGCAAACCTGGGTGTCTTGACTCATGCCTATAATCCCAACACTTTGAGAGGGCAAGGCGAGTGGATCACTCCAGTCCCTAAGTTTGAGACCAGCCTGGGCAATGGAGTGTCACCCCATTTCTACAAAAAAATTTTTTTAAAAAACTAGCCAGGTGCAGTGGCATGTACCTGTAGTCCCAGCTACTTGGGAGGCTGAAGTGGGAGGATCACTTGAGCCCACAAGGTTGAGGCTGCAGTGAGCCATGATCACACCACTGCACTCTACCCTGGGTGACACAGTGAGACCATGTTTCGAAAAAGAAAAAAAAATTCAAAGTACTTGAATAAACATTTCTTCAAAGAAGATATACAAATGGCCAATAAGGACATGTAAAACAGCTCAACAATCATTACAGAAAAACAAAGCCAAAATGAGAGACCACTTTACACCCACTGAAATGGGCATAATAAAAAAATGAGAGAACAAAACAATGTTGGTCGTAAAATTAAAACTTTCATATATTGCTGGTGGAAATGAAAGATGGTGGTTCCTCAAAAAGTTAAACACAGAATTCCCATATCACCTGGCCATTTCACTCCTTTGTAGATATCCAAAAGACACGAAAACAGGTTTTCAAGCAAAAACTTGAACATGGATGTTCACAGCGGCATTATTCATAATAGCCAAAAAGTAAAAACAACCCAAATGCCATTAACTGGTGAATGGATAAACAAGGTGTGGCATATTCGTACAATGAAATACTATCTAGCCATAAAAATAATGAAGGTGTGATTCATGCTACAACATTCAAAAGCCTTGAAAACATTATAATAAGTGGAAGAAGACAGACACAAAAGGCCACATGTTGTATTATTTCATTTCTAAGAAGTGCTCAGGAGAGGCAAATCCACAGAGATGGAAAGCATATGAGTGCTTGCTAGTGGCTGGAGAGGGGAGGAATGAGGAATGGCTGCTTATCAGGTACAAGGTTTCAGCCTAGAGTGATGGATAGATGGCAGTGATGGCTGCACAACACTGTAAATATACTAAAAACATTTGTATATTATTAACATGGTGAATTTTATGATATGTGAATTTTACCTCAAAAAAAATTATGTATTTGCCACCGCCCATTTATGTGTTAAATCCAGAGGCCTAGAAATCACAAGTTAATTTTTTCCTCCCTGCCCTGTGCGACAAATGCATTCACAGTTCTGCAGATTATCAATTCAAAATGTATTTCGAATCTGCCATGTTTTCTCCATTTCTTTAACCACGACCTTAGTCTAGGCCACTATTATCTTATCCCAAACTTCTGTTGGGAGAAATCTAGGATTTATTCTCTACATTGAATTTCAGAATTTTTACCAGGATATAGCTTAACGTTTTTCTTCTCATTTGTCTCTGGGCCCTTTCGCTTACTATGTTGACTAAATCTTCTCTTCTAACTTTTCTTTTCTCTGTCTTTGGAATTCTGGTCAGATGAATAATGTGTCTCCTAGACTTATTTTTCAAGTCTCTTTCTCTCATTCTTGATTTCCAGTCTTTCATGAATATTCCTGAGATTGATTCATATGAAATTACAGTGTTTTACAGCTACATAAACAAAGAGGCATACCATTAGTGTAATTCCTTAACTGAGGAATCCTTGTACTGAAAAAAATCAGCATTAGATTTTTGAAAGTGATATATTTGTTTTAGTGAAGCACCTCTTTTCACTTAAAATGTTCCAATGTTAAAAATTAGCTGATAATTTTAGAATCTAATAATACTCCTTAAGGAATAATACTGCAATTAGTCCAGTTTGGCTGTCCTACTTTACTTTTCTGCTTAAAAACATTTTCTTCCATCTTCTTTGTCCTATAAATTGTGCTTGAACTCATTGTAGCTACAGAGAAAAAACTAACAATATGCGTTCAAAGTACTGGTGAGCACAGAATTTGATTGTATACCAGTTTTTCCTGGGTAACTACCAATCTCAAAATCTCAGTGGTTTACAATATTTCCTTTATGCTCATGAGTCTTCAGACTGACTCTGAGTCAGCTGACCTAGGCTAGGCATGACAGGGCTACCTAGACACAGTACTATGGTCAGTTTCATAACTACTCCCATGTGTCTTCAATATTTGGCCGAGTCACTGAGGGCAAGTGAATATATGCAGCTTCTCGGCAGAAAAGAGGAGTGCAGTAGGCCAAGTCAAATCAAAGGAACACATTTAAGACTTCTGCTCAAGGCTGGACACAGTGGCACAGATCTGAAATCCCAGCATTTTGGGAGGCTGAGGCAGGAGGGTTGCTTGAAGACAAGAGTTTAAGATCTATGTGGGCAACAATGTAAGACACCATCTCTACAAAAACCAAAATATTAGCCAGGTGTGGTGTCAAACACCTATAGTCCCAGCTACTCAGGAGGCTGAAGCAGGAGATCAACTGTGCCCAGGAGTTTGAGGCTGCAGTGACCTACAATCATACTACAGCACTCCTGCTTGGGCAACAGAGTAAGACCCTGTCTCTACCCAAGGGGAAAAAAAAAAACAAAACACCTCTCTGCTCACTAACATTCCACTAGCCCAAGGAGCTCATGGAGACAAGAGTAGCATCGATGGGTCAGGGACATATACTTGGCCTATGTCAGTGGGCTTCTGCAAAGCTGCATAGCATAAGGAATAGATGTATAGTTTTATAACATTAAGGAAGTAAAAAAGAAAAGGGAATCCAATTGCCTAAGCATGTAAGAGAGCATCTACTGGTACTCTACATTACTCAGTTTTTATTTTCTACCTTTCTTTTCCTGCTTCAGTCAACCAAATTAAAAGTGACTGAGATAATGTGATGGAGACACGGCAGAATTAAAAAACTACTAACTTGACAGAAAAAAAATTCAGTTATGCTGGATACCTGTTGACTAGACATTCAGAAGGTGAGCGCAGAAAGCACCAGAATCTAAAGTGTACAGACACCAAAGAAATGTTAGGAGTGATTATGATTCAACTGAAATTCCAGTAATCACAAAGTATTATACCTAACACAAATGATTATTAGGTATTAAAATTCAAGTTAAGAGAAATTCTTCAGTTGAAGATAATACCTATTCTAGAGAACTGCTCCCTCATTTTTCAAGTTATAAAAATAACTACAAATAAGAACCTAGAAATCAAAAACCTCTAGCATAACATGTTCACTTGGTGATAATTCAGTGAGCTGTATACACCATGGGTAAATTTTTCAGCTTACATGTCATGCCTCAATAAAAGTTTATTTTTAAAAAGTATACAGGAGGCCGGGTGTGGTGACTCATGCCTGTAATCCCAGCACTTTGGGAGGCCAAGGCAGGCAGATCACAAGATCAGGAGTTTGAAACCAGTCTGACCAACAGGGTGAAACCCCGTCTCTACTAAAAATACAAAAATTAGCCAGGTGTAGTGGCACATGCCTGTAATCCCAGCTACTCAGGAGGCTGAGGCAGAAGAATTACTTGAACCCAAAAGGCAGGCATTGCAGTAAGCTGAGATTGCACCGCTGCACTCGAGCCTGGGTGACAGAGTGAGACTCCGTCTCAAAAAAAAAAAAAAAAAAAAAGTACACAGGAAAAAAATACATAGCATGGTGATAAACTGGCCCCTAAAGACAAAGGGATTTTACATACATAACAGAAGCCTAAATTATTCCAAACGTCCTTTTGACTCAGAGCTTATATTACTCTGTGACTCTGTAACTCTGTAACATCCTTACAAGTCCATACATCAGGCAAGAAACAGGCCCCAAGAAGTTTAACAACGTGTATAGGATCATATGATAAAACAATATGATTGCCTATTGTAAAAATTCTAAGGTATCTATAAAAAACCTATAAGGAAAAGTAAGTCTAAGGCAAATTCACAGGTTACAAAGTTAATGTACAAGAATCAAGTGTTTTCCTATATACTAGCAATGAACATTTGGAAAATTAAAAAAAAAAAAAAACATTTCACCAACATCATTAAAATGACACGATTAAAAACATGAAATATTTAGGAATAAATCTCACAGAATACATACAATGTTTCTACTCTGGAAAACTACAAAACACTGATAAGAGAAATCAAAAATCTAAATGGAGCCAGGAGTTGTGGCATGTCCCAGCTACTACGTGGGAGGCTGAGACAGAAGAATTGCTTGAGCTTAGGAGTTTACGACCAGCCTAAGCAACACACTGAGATACTGTCTCTAAAAAAACTAAAACAAAACCCAAAGACCTAAACAGAGCAATGTACCATGTTGATGGATCTGAAGACTCGATATCACTATAATGTCAATTGTCTCCAAAGTGATTTACAGATTTGAAGCAATCCCAATGGAAATATAGCAGGCAGTTTTTAAAAATATTAATCAACAAGCTAATTTTAAAATTTATATGAAAAAGCAAAAAAACTAGGATAGCCAAAACAATTTTGAACAAACAAAAACAAAACTGGAGTCCAAACAGTACCTAATTTCAAGATCTACTATAGAGTACAGTAATCCAGACCTTAGGTGTTATTAGAAAAACAATGGACACAAGATGAATGGAAGAGCCTAGAGCATCCAGAAAAAGACCCACACATATAGCCAACTAATTTTGACAAAGGTGACAGGATAATTCAATGTAGAAAGGATAGTATTTTCAACAAATAACTGTGTAACTTCTAGACATCCAATGCAAAAACATGGACCTTAAAGCATACCTCTACTCATGAAAACATCAAATAGAAATTAGTCAGACTGAAAATGTTAAAAAAAAATTATAAAACTATTAGAATAGAATATAAAATTATAAAGCTTTTAGAAGAAAACATAGGAGAAAATCTGTGTGGCATTGGGTCAAGTAGATTTCTTACAAAGGATCCCAAAAAGATGACCCGCAGAAGAAAAACTGATACACTGGAATTCATAAAAATTAAATATTTCTACTCTTCAAATGATACTGCTACAAAATGAAAAGCAGTACCTATTGAAAGAAAATATTTGCAAAACACATATCTAATAAAGGACTGGTAGTTAGATTCTAAGAACTCTTAACTCAGGAACAAGAATGCAAAGTACCCAATTTTAAAAATGGGCAAAAGATCTGAACAGACACTTCACTAAATAAGAGACATGGATGTTAATATAGTTTGGATATTTGTCCCTGCCCCTGTCTCATGTTGAATTGTAATTCCCAATGCTGAAGGTAGGCTTGTTGAGAGGTGTCCGGATGATTGGGGGGAAACCTCATGGCTTGTGCTGTCTTCATGACAGTGAGTTCTCATGAGATCTGGTCATTTGAAAGTGTGTAGCACCTCCCTCCACCCCTTGTTCCTGCTCCCGCCATGTGAGAAGGTGGCTTCACTGTCCACCTTCCACTATGATTGAAAGATCCCTAAAGCTTCCCCAGAAGCCAGGCAGTTGCCAGCACCATGATTCCTGTACAGCCTCCAGAACTATGAGCCAATTAAACCTCTTTTCTTTATATATTACCCAGTCTCAGATATTTCTTGACAGCAATGCAAGAATGGCCTAATACAGATGCTCAACATTATTAATCTTTATGGAAATTCAAAGTAGGAGATACTACTACATACCTAGTAAAATGGCTAAAATTAATAAACAAAATACTAGCAAAACCAAGTGCTGACAAGAATGAACTAGAGCTCTAATATACTGCTGGTAACAACATCAACTGGTATATATAAGCTGAGAAACAGTTTGGCAGTTTGTAAGTAAACCTACTATATGACCCAGAAATCCAGCTCCTAGGAATTTACCCAAAAGAAATGAAGATATATGTCTCTCCTCCTACACACAAATAGCAAACATTATTACTCTCTACAAACTGAAAAGTACCCAAATGTCCATCAACTGATGAATAGATAAACAAATTGTGACATATACATACAACAGAATCTTACTCAGCAATAAAAGGCATGAACTTCTAATACATGCATAAAACAAAAAATGGGTAGAATATAGTCTTTTGACTATATACTACATGGTTTCATTTACAGAATATTCTGGGAAAGGTTATAGTATTAGAAAACAGGTAAATGGTTGCTAGGGATTAGGTTGAGGGAGACAACTGACTACAAAGGGGCATGAGGGAAGTTTTTCATGGAAATAACGTATATTTGATTTAGTGGTATTTAAAATGACTATGTATATTTGTAAAAATTCATGGTATGTACACTTAAAATGGAAAATTTTACTTATATAAATTAAATGTAAATAAACCTGATTTTTAAAAAACCTACAGTAATTTGTAATAACATACTCACTGTACACTTATAATTTGTGAATTTTTCTAATTGGATATTTTACCTCCAAAGTCCACTTTTGAAAAGTATACAGAAGAAAATAACAGCACAGGTGGTAATCTGGTCCCTAAAACGAGTGTAGCCATATCAAATATAATATACTCAGCAACAATGCATAATTTCTCAAAGGGCTTTCATGTATTTCTGAAACAATGGGGTTTGGCCTAAACTATTCCTAATGTTCTTTCATGCAAAGATTTATATCACTCTGAGACTGCAATTATCTCACACATTCACATACTATTAAATACTAAAAAAAAATTAAGCAGAGAAAGTTTAATAACTAATTTAAGATCATACAGTCAATCAGCAACAGAAGAAAATTAGAACCCAAATCCTTCCCATGATCTACAAAGCCCTATATGATCTGGCCCCCACCTAATTAATTCTCTCACTTTCAAATTCTCTGACTTCATCACTTCCCACTTATCCCCACAATTCACACAGCACTTATCACGACCTGAAATGACTTTCTTCTTTAATTTCTCTCACTCCTCCAGAATGAAAGTATCTTAACAGTAGGGACTTTCTCTCCTTTGTATATTGGTCATGTAACTCAGTCTGATTGAGACCTGGGTCTTAGGATAGCCTGTAGTTCTGGGCAGAGGGGCAAAGCTGACTCAGGCCTCCAGTCTTCTGTGGGGACTCAGCTCTGGCCCTTCCATCTGCCTGGGATACTCTGTCCCAGGGTCTTCCTTCAGCGTTTTCTTCTCACAATCTCATCAAAGAAGGGACATATTTACTTGCAGAGGCTTTAATGCCCTGGCTAGGATCTCCAGTGTAGACTTGAACAGAAGTAGTAACAGCAGACATGAGAAAAGGAAAAACTTTCAGCTTTTCAATACTCTGTATCAGTGAGATGCAAATAGAGAGGACTCCTAGTGAAATAAATTCTCTGAATGAAATCTATATGGAAAAGCCTTCAAAAGGAGTGCTAATATTATTCTAAAGGAGACAGAAATCATAGACAAGAGGCAAATCGTGAGTGTAAAGATTGTACAAAAGCCTTCAGACCAAATGAAAAGAAACCCTTTGAACAATTTCAGAACAGGACAGTATTTGATCTACAGTCACTTGCAAAACATACATGAGATCTCACACTGAAGACAAACTATATGACTGTAATCAGTATGGAAAGTTCTTAAAAAAAAAAAAACCAGCTCTTGCTTTAGTGTGCACAAGAGAATACACACTGGGCAAAAACTCTACGAACACAAAGACTATGGGAAAGACTTTAGCAGGACGCTCATTTTACTGTCCACTGGAGCATCCATATTGGAGAAAACTCTACAGCAGCAATGACTGGGAAAAAGTCTTCAGTAGAAACATTCACTTCACAATGGCTATACACATATGAGAGAAACATAAATGCGGTGAATTCAGGAAAGTCTTCAGCAGGAACTTTAATATTACTGAACACATATAGACACATACTGAGAAGAAAGTCTATAAATGCAATGACTGGGAAAGTTTTCAGAAGTTATTCATCCTATGCCTATAGAAAAATGTGAGAACATATAAAGGAGAGAAATCATATATGTAATGAATGTTAGAAAGGCTTCAACAGTCCTTCTTGCCTTTAGAGATATGAAAAGTCACACTGGAAAGAAACCTTATGACTATATACCACATAGGAGGGCCTTCAGCCAAAAATTTTCTCTTGTTCTACACAAGAGAATTAATACAAGGAAACAAATCACATGAGTGTTTAAAAAAAATCAGTAAGGACATATATTTGAAAAATACAGGCCAGGTGCAGTGGCTCACGCCTGTAATCCCAGCACTTTGGGAGGCTGAGGCGGAAGGATCACAAGATCAGGAGTTTGAGACCAGCCTGGCCAACATGATGAAACCCAGTCTCTACTAAAAATACAAAAATTAGCTGGGTATGGTGGCACGTGCCTGTAGTCCCAGCTACTTGGGAGACTGAGGCAGAAGAATCATTTGAATCCAGGAGGTGGAGGTTGCAGTGAGCCAAGATTGTGCCACTGCACTCCTGCCTGGTGACAGAACAAGATGCTGTTTCAAAACAAAAAAAAACAGAAAAATTTAATTAGGTTCCAGTTTCAGGAAAGATGAAGTAAACATACCCTACCTTGTCTCTCTCACTGAATATAACTATAAACCCTGGAAATAATGCATAGAGCTTAATTCTAGTTTCCCATCTGGCATGTAAGGAGCTTAGAAGTCTTTACTTCATCTAACATGTAAAAAACTAAACACACTGAAAATCTACAACTCATCTTACATTCTTTAGAGAAGTGAAGTCACAATGTAAACTGCTGTCCCAAAAGTTGGAGAGGCAGACAGGTGACTACACAGAATAACAACTTATCAATGCAGAAACCCACCAGCAGCAACCTCAGTGGGAACCAGTACAGAAGTAGGAAAACCTGAACTGTAGTTGATGAATTATTGGAGGCTCATGCAGACAAGCCTGAGAAATCAAAATTCCAGAGAGACCCAGTTTCAGAGGGCCCCCAATCTTTTATGAGTTTTATCTCCAGGAGCACTATGAGGCTCTTAGTCAGTATTGAAGAAAAATCCACTACTGCTTCCAGTAGAGGGAGAAGGAAAGTAACTATTTTGAAATGTACCAGAGCATGATATTCTCTTAACAAGGCCTGCCATCAGGAGAAATTATTTTCCCAGAGCTTAATCAATGCTGTAAAAGAAAAATACCAAACTCCAGCCTCCTCTAGCAATCCTGTTCCACCTAAGAATGAGAAGGAAAACAAAACAAAACAGAGAAGCACTGGTAAAGTTCACAGTGAAGGAGCACAGGCTCACCAAAAGACTAAGAATTTATCAAAGTACTATCAGATACTTCTTTTTCCCACATACCTGAACACTACATAACTGAAGGTTTATTCACCACAGTTCCTTTCACTCAAAACATCATGTTTAGCAAAAAATTGCAAGACACAGTAAAAGGCAAAAGATACTGTTAGAACAGACAGAGCAAGGACTAGAAACAGACCCACTTAGAGCAGGGATTAAACACCTACTATAAACTGGTGATTAATATGCTATGCGCTTTCACGAAAAAAAGTAGACAACATGCAAGAACAGATGAGTAATGTAAGTAGAAAGATGGAAATTCTATGAAAGAATAAGAAAATGTAGATATCAAAAGCACTAAACCAGAAATTAAGAATGCCTTTAATGGGCTCATTAGCAGATTGGACATGGCTGAGGAAAGAATTTGATCTTGAGATGTCAATAAAAACATTCAAAACTGAAAGGCAAATAGAAAAAAACAAAAAACAGAACATCTAAGAACTGTGCAACCACTAAAAAAGGTATAACATATGCATAACGGCAATAACAGAAGAAGAAATATTTAAGGCAATAATGACTGTAGATTTCCCTAAATTAATGTCAGACACCAAACTATTGGCCAGAAAGCTAAGAGTACCCTAAGCAGGATAAATGGCAAACAAACTATGCCTCAGTAAATCATATTCAAACTTCAGAAAATCAAAGATAAAGAAAAAAATCTTAAACTAGAGGGGAAAAAAACCTTACCTATAGAGAAGCAAAGAAAAAATTAATATACCTGATATCTCCTTAGAAATAATATAAGAGTAGAATCAAATATTTAAAGTGGTTTTAAAAACCCTATAATTCTGTACCCTGCAGACTCATCCTTCAAAGGTGAAGGAGAAATAATGACTTTCCTAAACAAAAACTGATTAAAATTTGTTGCCGGTATACCTGCCTTGCAAGAAACGGTAAAAAAAAGTTCTTCAGACAAAGAAAATAACATAGGTCAGAAAGTTGGATCTACATAAAGAAAGAACAAGCTTTAGTGAATGAATACTCGAAGATAAAGACTTTTAAAAAATTCTTAATTGATCTAACAGATTAGTTGCTCAAAATAATAATAGCAACAATATATTTATGTATGCTTGTGTGTGCTATGTGTATATGTATAAAATACACACACACACATGTGTGCATGTTTGCTTGTATGTGTGTGTGAGTAAAATGAATGACAACAATGATATAAGGGATGCCAGGGAGGAATTAGGGATATTTTGTTATTACACAATGTCTGCACTACCTATGACATGGTACAGTATTATTTGAAAGTGAACTTAAATTTATTGTAAATATATATTACAAATTCTAGGGAACCACTAAATATGGTGAAAAAATAAGTGATATAAGAAAGAAAATGGCATCACATACAATTTTCAATTAAAACAACAAAAGGCAGAAAAGAGCAGAAGACAAAAACAGAAACAGTGAAAATGGGCAACAAACAAAATAGTAACAAATGTGGTAGATATTAATCCAACTATATCAATAACAACTTCAAATGTCAATGATCTAAATATACCAATTAAAAGACAAAGATTGTAACAATGGGTCAAAAAAACAGACCCAACTAATTTGTTACAAGAAACCCACTTTAAAGGAATCAATTCCCCACAAGACATAACAGTCTTGACTGATGAGTATGTAACGAGAGAATCAAAACGAGCAAAAACGGATAGAACTACACAGATAAATAGATGAATCCACTATCACACTTGAGACTCTGACAGCCTTCTATCAGAAATGGACAGAACCAGCAGGCAGAAAATCAGTAAGGACACAGTTGAACTCAATAGCACCATCAATCAACTGGTTATAATGGACACCTATAGCCTACTTCACATTGCAACAGCAGGATACACATTCTTTTCAAGCACACAGGGAATGTTCACTATGAAAGAACACATTCTGGGCCATAAAGTACACCTTAACAAACTCAAAAGAATAGAAATCATACAATGTTTGCTCTCAGACCACAATAGAATCAAACTAGAAATCAATAACAGAAAGTTAGCTGAAAAATTCAAAATACTTGGATAGTAAACAACACACATTTAAATAACACATAGTTCAAAGAAGAAATCTCAAAAGAAATTTTAAAATATTTTGAACTAAATAAAAATAAGAATATAACTTTTCAAAATTTATGAGATGCAGTGATAGATTGAAATTTATAGTGCTTAATGTACACATTAGAAAAGAAGAAAGATCCAAAATCAATAATCTAAGCATCTATCTTAGGAAACTAGAAAAAGAAGAGCAAATTAAATTCAAAGCAAGCAGAAAAAGAAATAACAAAAACTAGAGCAGAAATCAAAGAAAATGGAAATGGGAATCAATAGAGAAAAATCAACAAAACCAAATCCTGGTTCTCTGAAAAGAAAAAAAAAAATGGAAAAGAACAATAAAATTGTTAAGTTTCTAGTCAGGCTAAAAAAGAGAGAGAGACACACAACTTACTAACCCCAGAAATGAAAGGGGATATCACTACAGATTTCATGAACATTAAAAGGATAATACAGGAATATTATAAGCAATTCTATACCCACAATTTGATGACCTAGACAAAATGACCAATTCCTTGAAAAATACAATCTGGCAAAATTCTCACAGGAAAAAATAGACAATCCAAACAGGCCTATGACTGTTAAATAAATTGAATCAGCAATTGGTAACCTTCTAAAACAGAAAGAACATTAGGCCCCAATGGGTTCACTGGTAAATTCTACCAAACATTTATGGAAGAAATTATACAAATTCTCTACAATCTCTTTCAGAAGGTAGAAGCAGAGGGACTGCTTCCTAACTTACTCTATAAGGTCAGCATTACCCTAATATGAAAACCAGACAGATACAACAAGAACACTATAGAAACTTCTCTCATAAACATAGATGCAAAAATTATCAATAAAATATTTACAAATCAAATCCAACAATGTATAAAAGGAATTATACACCATGACTAAGTGGTATTTATAGCAGGTATGCTAGGCTGGCTCAACACTTGAAAATCAATTAACATAATCCATCACATGAACAGGCTAAAGAAGTAAAATCACATGAGCATATCCATATGATCAGAGACATAAGAAGCATTTGACAATATCCAAAAGTGTCCAAAGACTGAAAACGAATAGTATCGTACATCCCTCCCCTTCTTTCCTGGTCAGAAGACCAGGAAAGGAGTCCCTTATGGCTCCAAGAGACTGGAGGAAATCATCCCCTTTCTTCCCTTTCCCCCTTTTTCCCTGTCCCAGTCCCCAGGCAATTTCATGGCAGTAGCAGCACAGACATGGCAGTGGTGACGAGGCAAGCACTTTAACTCTGAGAGAAAGGAGTCCTTTTCTCTTATCCCAGGAGTTGTGGTCCCAAGGGTGTGAAGCACATCCTCACTGCTGTTGCTTTTTTCTCTGTCTGTTCTCTCATCACTCGGTCTGGATGAAGACACAGCTCCAGGAAGTGACTGGCAGAGTAGTTAAACTGAAGCCCCTATTTTCTGTCCAGAGGACTGGGCAGAAAGGTCCTAGTGAACTGGAAAATGTTGGTGAGACTGTGGCAACAAAAAAACCTCATAATGTTTTGTATGAACTATTGGGCTCACTTCTGATATGTGTGTGCATGGATCTGATCCTAAAGAGCATACTATAGGCTTTTAGAACGCAGCCACAATTATACCACTACACTCGTGGGACTGACCTAAATAGCATTGCAAACACTTTAAAACTTGAACTGATATTTGACCACAGACCCCAGAAGGCAGGTAGAAAATTGTTCTGGACATAATCTGGGTGACTGGTCACTGACACACACACACACACACACACACACACACACACACACACACACACACATTCTCCTTAGGATTTAAACAAAACTCAGGGTCTCATGAAATAATATTCAAAGTATCAAGGACAATCCTAAATTATTTGGCATAGGAATAAACAGGAAAATCACAACTTGAAAGGGAAATGCCAATAAACATTTGACAACCCTGAGATGACACAGATGTTGAAATTAAAAAAAACGTGTCAACCCTGAGATGACACAGATGTTGACATTAAAAAAAAAGAGAGATCTTAAAGCAACTCTATAACAATGCTTCACTATGTAAAGGCAAACATTCTCAAAATGAATGGAAAGATAGTCTCAAAATTCGATGCGTATTTTACATGTAAAGAATATCATGCTTTCTATTAGCCAGATTTCAAGTACTCAACAGCTACATGTGGCCAATGACTATGTATTATACCATGAAGGTCTAGACAAAGACCTTAAAGCAACTCTATACCAATGCTTCACTATATTCACAATCAGGTCCGATCAGTCTCTAGAAGGTAAGATTAAAAAGTGTAATCCAACCAACAAAGACTAGAAACATTCATGGATGATTACTCTTACCACATCCCCATTCAACTCACCTATGTTGTCTGTGCAAAAGACAGACAAATCTTGGAGATTTACAGTAAATTTCTGTAACTTATTCAGTACTGTTACCATTTTAGATGTAGTTTTGTTGCTGAAGCATATTAACATATCCCTGGCACCTGGTTTGCAGCCACTGACCTGGGAACAAAACCATCAGAAACGGTATGTGTCCAGCTGTCAAAGTCAGCTGTTTTCACTGTCCTATCTCCTATTAATTCTCTGGCCTCTAGGTCGTAATCCAATCCACACGTACTTTAAGTGTCTTTCCATTCTGCAGGGCACTATGCTGGTCTATCACACTAACAGTATGTTGATAAGATCCAGTGAACAGGAAGTACCAAATAATCTAAATACTTTGGTAAGAGGCTTATTACAGAATTTTAGGTGAATCTCAGGGCACACCTTTGGTATTTTGGAAAATAGTTATGTCATCCTCTGCAAAAAACTATTATTCTTTTTTGAAAGAATAGTTTTTGGCTTATCACAGAGCCTTAGAATAAATAGTTCAACCATGTACCACCGTATTACCATGTGACCTAGGCAGCCAGCAGTGAACTTAGTATTATTAGATCAACAAAACAATATAATTGGGTGCACACTGCAGCACTTCATCAAATGGAAGAGTATATGTGAGATGAGGCTTGAGGAGGTCTTGAATCACAATCAGTATGAGCAAGTAGCTATAAGTCCATGGCTCCTACTTTCGCTACATCATTACTTTTCTCTCAATTTGGATGTAAGATCTAATGGAGAATTTTCTATGACCACTTGACTGAGGGGAAAAAAAAGGCCTTGTTTAATGACAGCTCTGCATGACATGTAGACGACAATAGCACTACTGCCCTATTCAGCGGTGGTCTTGAAGGAGTGGTGAAGTGAGAAGAAGTGAAGCCCTTCCTGTGGCAGAAATTTGAGCAGGTCACTTGGTTGTCCATTTTGATTGTAAGGAGAGATAACAGAGGTACTGTTCTATACTGACTCATGGACAGTGTTTAAGGGTTTTACTGGATATTCAGAGACTTGAAGAGTTAGAAAATTGATTACAAAGAAATCTGGTGTCAAATAATTTGGCTATATCTCTTTTAAAGGGCACACATAAGAAGCAATTTATGCCCCATGTGAATCCCTGACAAAGAGCAAACATGGCAGAGAAAGGGCTGCTTAATCTGATAAACAAGGTGACCTTTTCTGGGGACTCAGTCAGTCTCAGCCAATGAAAATGGACTACCCAGCCACTCTACCCTCCCCTCATTAACAAAGGGATGGAGTTTATACATGGGCTTAGCAAAATGGACTTCCCCTCATCAACACTAATCTAACTAAGGCCACAGCTGAATGATCAACCTACCAATAGTCCATATATGCACTAGTAGGTAGATATGCCCAATATGTGGTACCATTCATGGGATGATCAGAAAATTACCTCTCTGCTCATTTCTAGCCCTTTGTGATTTCTCCTTCCTTCTTAATAACTTGATTATACATGTAAAATAAATTTTGTTAAATTAGTTATCTACCACTTCTGTGTTTATAGTGTGAAAGTTTTCAGGCTTAGTCTGCCCCCTTGTGGGAACTGGCTCTTCAACCTTTCACTAGGAATGGGAATCCAACTGCTCTTAAAATGAAACAAAACAAAAAATGTAACAACTCTATAATAATTTTGCCCCAGACTTTACCAATAGGTCCCTTCCTCATCATTTCTGATCCAACTGTTTATGACCCTTCAAGTAGACTTATAAAGTTTTTCAAAGGAGCTTTTATAACTTTTATCTCTTACCAGAAAAATTCACGTAAGATTATTTTAAAATAAAATCTTTCTAGATGTTCATGCCTTTTCCAAAAGTTTTTGTTGTCATGCTTTTATTCCTTTTCTTTTATAAAGGTGAATAAGCAAAGAATGGCTTCTATAAGGCTTCTGGTGTTAATAAGGCCAATTATCATAAGCTAAATAGAATATTTAATATGTTCTGATAAAATATGTGCTTGGGGCTACATATTCCAAGAGCTTAAGATTCTAAATTAATTATCATAATCACTTTGCAAATCTGAACACTCATATATGAGGAAATAGTGGAATACATAATGGGTTACTTAGACTATGGACCATTATACAGGTTTTAAGAAATTAAGAGTTTAAGCATGTTCCTGGAGGGATGGCCATGGTATGCTGTTAATTGAGAGAGATCAGGAAAACTAAAACGGCATTTTATTTTTCAAAAACCTTCAAACTAGTTTATATATGCATATGCATCCTTGCATATGCCAGTATGAGCTTAGAGGAAAACAAGGAAAGATACAAACTGAATGTAGGTATTTGTTACTTTAGGAGAGTGGAAGAAGAAGAAGCCTTAACATATCCTTTTTAAATGTCTACATTGTTTGGCATAAATTAACTTTTTAAAAAATTAATGAAACTATAACATTAAAAAATATTAAGCGGCCAGGCGCAGTAGCTCATGCCTGTAATCCCAGCACTTTGGGAGACAAAGGTGGGTGGCTCATGAGGTCAGGAGATCAAAACCATCCTGGACAACACGGTGAAACCCCATCTCTACTAAAATACAAAAAAACTAGACATGGTGGTGTGCGCCTGTAGTCTCAGCTACTCGGGAGGCTAAGGCAGGAGAATCAGGAGGCAGAGGTTGCAGTGAGCTGAGATCGTGCCACTGCACTCCAGCCTGGTGACAGAGCAAGACTCTGACTGACACACACACATACACACACATATATATATATACACACACACACATATCCACTTACATGTATGTATAAATATGACTAAAATATAAAAATACATTCTGTCACATCCCTAACATTATAAATAATAAGGAACTATTGGCCTACACTTGGGGCTATGTATTCCAAGAGGCATCCCAAGTTTAATTTTATAAAAATAGTGCATTTTAATTTTTTAAAAAGCCTACAAGAAATTAAATTTCAGAAGAAACACAGAACTAGAAATAAAGACATTTCAGACAGATTTATCATTTAAGCTCAGATCTTCCAAATATTATCCACCACCAACAAATATTTACTTTATATTTCAGAATGAAAAGGCTCTAAATACACGCTACCAACAATGCTGGTTTGAAACTTGTGATGTAGATAACAATAAAGCCAGAATATAATATAAATTAATATTTCCCATAGGAAAATAGTGCTGATTTCACAACATTATTTATTCTGAGAATTAAATGAGGATTATGTGAAAGCACCTAATCACAATCTGGCACATAAACAAAACAGTCTTATTTACTAGTGATGCTACTATACTAGATATATTCTTATACTGAGATAAATAATACACTGAATATTGAAATCATTTCCTTATCACTCCATGTAATTAACCACAGTTGGTGTAATAAATCGCTATAACTTTCCAGACTCAATAATTTGCACGTTTCAAGAGTGTAAGCATCTCATTTATACTAAATATTTTACATATTTGCAAGGAAAAAGAGAATCGGAATATAGTATATTTGACAATATAATGTATTCTCTTGACACACCAGCATTTTTTTTTTTTTTGAGATGGAGTCTTGCTCTATCACCCAGGCTGGGAGTGGAGTGGCACAATCTCAGCTCACTGCAACCTCCACCTCCCAGGTTCAAGCAATTCTCTGCCTCAGTATCTCAAGTAGCTGAGATTACTGGCGCCTGCCACCACGCCCAGCTAATTTTTTTATTTTTAGTAGAGATGGGGTTTCACCATGTTGGCTAGGCTGATCTTGAACTCCTGGCCTCATGATCCACCCACCTTAGCCTCCCAAAGCGCTGGAATTACAAGTGTGAGCCACCGCACCCAGCCACCAGCAGGTATTAACTAAATAAAGTTGGCAACAAATAATGGAAATCATGCAAAGCCACACGGTCCACCTTTTCAGTCTTCTAATATGAGCTGGTTTTGTGGACATGATTACACCAGTACACATCTTGTATATCAGAACTCAATGCCTGCCTAATGCTATCTTTGCAAAAGAAGATAAAAACTGGGTTTCAACCATACCATGCTGGCTCATATACCTACTTAATGTCTAGAGCCAAGTAAGTTGCTTACATATATGATTGCTGATGAAAAAAATCATTTGATGCAGAAAATTGAGCCAGTAAAACAAACAAACAAAACTCTGATAAAGTAACTCAAGATTCCTGAAATACAGAACCAGAATTCCTAGAATTGTAGTTTCCTTCATCAAACTTGATAGCCTAAATACAAGGCACTAGCATTGTTCTGTATGCCAAGACCCTACTGTTAATAAACGCCTACATTACTAGGAAAAACAGAGACCCAACAGATAAAAAAGACAAAATAAGTAATACAGCCCAATTATATATAATATGCTGTTGGAAAGTAGAAAATAACCACCTAACCTGAGGCACCCATATTGGGGTTAAACTAACACAATCTGTTTTACAGTCACATTTCAAGACCCCATCTCCCATCTCCTACATGTAATAAGCAGAAGACATCTGAGGTCTCTGCCCCTAAACTGGAACAGTGAGTATGAGCATGTTTGAATCAAAATCCACTGTGCCGGAGAGACAGATCGGAGGCCAGGGAACTTGTTAAAACACAGGAAAGAAAACGACCCTCGTGCACAGAGGATTACTGGCACAGTCCAACAGACGTCAGATATTTCTGCTGCTACTGGAGAAGAAACATTAAATAAAAATGGTATCCACAATCAGGCAGGGGAGATTATCAGGCAGTATGTACCTATATGGGGATCAGCTGTTTACAGTTAGTGTTTGTTCTGAATGAACTGGCATTTGTCTGGGTAGGTTGATGTTCGTGCGTATTAATTTTAAAATACTTTGAGTACTCTCTCTGAAGACAGGCGAACACAAATTATTGTGATAAAATGGAAGATGGTGCTAGGTTAAGATTAAGTAAACACACTACACCTTAACTGAATGTAACTAAAACCCCTGAATATAACTGAAAATCCTGGAAAGAATGATGAACCAGCAATCTGAGAGTCAGAAAAGAAAACAATAATGGGTAAACTGTGGAAGAAAACTAGAACTTAAAGTACAACCAATTCAGCAATGAGTTTCTTCCAGCTGTTTTTTATGTACCCCAAGCCCCAAGCCTGAATCCACATCCTGGAACTACACACCATGAACAAACACAAAGACACAAAATAAGTCTTCTCTTTCTGGTTAGAAAGTGTGAATGGAGGCCAGAAACGGGGGCTCATGCCTCTAATCCCAGCACTTTGGGAGGCCAAGGCAGGTGGACCACGGGGTCAGGAGATCGAGACCATCCTGGCCAACATGGTGAAACCCCTTCTCTACTGAAAATACAAAAATTAGCTGGGCGTGGTGGCGCATGCCTGTAATCCCAGCTACTCAGGAGGCCGAGGCAGAGAATCACTTGAACAAGGGAGTTGAAGGTTGCAGTGAGCCATGATCATGCCATTGTCCTCTGGCCTGGCAACAGAGTGAAACTTCATCCAAAAAAAAAAAAAAAAAAAAGAAGAAGAAAGAAAGAAAGAGAGAGAGAAAGAAAGAGTGGGAATGTGGGAATGGAGGGCATATGGGACTGAGAGAATGGGGGATATCCCCTAGCCCTTTCTTCTTTTACCTTTCTCTTCCAGCCCTGTCCCTAGGCAAGCCCATCTCACCACCAGCAGCTATAATAGCTGAGGAGACACATAAACCTCAAGAAGAGGAGTTTTTCTAACGAGCGGACCAGTGGTACAAGGATTGTGACAGAACTGCAAGGAGAAATAGACAAATCCATACTTACGGCTCGAGATTTCAATATTCCTTACTGATCAACAAGTAGAAAGAAAATCAGCAAGAATACTGAAGACTTAAATAACACTATCAATCAACTTGACCAGAATCACATTTATAGAACCTTCTACCCTAAAACTGCATAATACACATTCTTTTTAAGTGCACACAGAACAGTTATTAAAACAGATCATTTCCTGGGCCATAAACAAGTCTCAACAAATTTAAAATGATTCAACCTATAGAAAGGTTGTCCTCTGATCACAGTGAAATTTAAGTAAGAATCAATAAGAGAAAGATATCTGAAAAACTACGAATATTTGGAAACTACATCAAAACACTTCTAAAATAACACATGGGTCAAAGAAGAAATGAAAAGAGTATTTTGAGCTAAATGAAAATACATTTATTAAAATCTATGTAACATAACTAAGCAGTATAGAGAGATTTATAACACTAAACTCTTATGTTAGAAGAGAAAGCTCCCGTATCAATGACCCCAGTTCTACCTTAAGAAACAAGAAAAAGATAAAATTAAACCCAAACCACGCAGAAGAAAGGAATAATAAAGGACAAAATATAAATCAATGAAATAGAAGACAGGAAAGCAATAGAAAACAAATACAAAACAGAAACTGATTCTCTGAGATGTGTAAAATTGACAAATCTTGGTCCAGAATAATCAAGACAGTGAGAAAAAATACTCAAATTACCAGTATCAGAAATGAGAATGCTTTCATCACGACAGATTATACAGATATTAAAATGTTTCTCAACAAGAAACACATAATTTGAATAGTCCTATGTTTATTAAATAACTTGAATTCACATTTTAAAATCTTCCAGCAAATACAATTCCAAGCCCAGTTAGCTTCTGAGAAATTGTATCAAATGGTAAGGATGAAATAGTATCAATTCTATGCAATGTAGCTTAGGAAACTGAAGAGGAGGAAGCTGAAGTTGAAACTTCCAACTTATTCTCTGAGGCCAGCATTAATCTGATACTAAAACCAGACAAAGACATTAGAGAACAAGAAAATGAAAAGTCAGTATTCCATGTGAATATAGATGCAGAAACAATTCAAACTCTTAGCAAATCAAATACACCACCCATACAAAAACAGGAGACAGGTCAGACCTGACCTCCTTTAGAGCACTGCTTCCTACCATAATAGTCTATATCAAATAACTAAGGAAAATATTTATACCACATATTTAACTGATCAGGTTTTCTACTGGAGGTGAATGGCTTGGACATCAGCTACTTTGGATTCTGCTGAAGAACTGACAACATTATTCTAACATCTCCTTTCCTACACATTATTTATTTTCCCTGGAATTCCAAACTTTCTTTTGCTTATTATTTTATGTATGTATCACCAATTCAACCTTGGGACTCTCATCAGTTGTCTAAAACTTTTCTAAAGACAATTAATTATATCAGGTTTCTATCAATTTCATTTTCCTGAAGACTCTTCTGTAGACTTCTAACCCACTCCAATCTGAACTGCCAGCCCTCTATCCCCTTCTTTTTCTTGTCATTCTGAAGAATCTTTCTGCTTTATTGACTTTCCTATATCTTGTAATTCATTTCCTTCATTCAGCTGGCTTTCTTATTTTGATGGATCACATCCTCCAACAGCTTCTTTGAAAGTGCATAAGACAGGAAGATTGTTTTTGAAAATGTACATATCTAATTCTATTCTTATATTTGAATAATAGTATCAATGCATATGGAATTCAGAGATTGAAAATTATTTTCCTTCAGAATTTTGAAGATGATGCTTTTTCAGTTTCCAATGCTACCACTGAGAAGTACAAAGCCAACTCATTCCCACACCCCACTCCCGGCCTAGGACACATGAACGATCTGTTTGGCCCCAGTGATTTCAAATCTCACCGCAATGTGCTTTAGTTTGGATCTATTTTCATCCATTGTACTGAGCACAGAGTGAGCCTTTTCAATCAGGAAACTTTATGCTCTTCAGTTAAGAAAATTATCTTGAATCATTTTGTTGATGATTTCTTTTCCATTTTCTCTGCTGTTTCTTTTGACAACTATTATTTGAATACTGAAATTCCTGGACTGATCCTGTGATTTTTCTTAACACTACTCCATTTCTTTTTATAATTTTTGTCCTTTTGCTTTATTTTTTCAGATTCTTTCAACATTAGCCTCTGATAATTCTATGGAGTTTTTGGTTTTTACTAACAGAATTTCAATGTCTAAGAGCCTTTTTAAAAAGTCATAATATCACTCTTTTATGTACCTCTTTCTTGTTTCATGGTTATTTTCTCTTATTTCTGGAGGTAATAGTAGTTCTGTAATTTTGCTCTGCAAAATGTATGTCTCTCCAAGTTGTTTTATTCCATTTATTTTAATTTCTATCTTTCATACATTTAGAGTTTCTTCAAATATCTAGTAATCCTTGTTAGCTGCTCATATTTAAGAACAGCTGATTTGGAGCTAAAAAGCTGATCTGGAGCTTTGATACATGGAGTGATCTAACTGGCCTGTTTATTTCAGGAATCTCTGATGACTAAATTTCCTCTTTCTTCTTTTATCTTTCCTTTTTTTGGTCAGATTCCCCAGAAAAGACAGTTTTTTTCAACCTTCTGCCTGAAATCTGAAGGTCTAACTGCCAGTATTCTGGGAGCCCAATAGGAAAAAGAAGAAAGACAGCTAAGGTCCAATTCTCCTATTTTTAGCATGGAACTTCAGCCCTCAACTATGCCTGGTGTCTCCCAGGCTAGAGAGTTTCTGGTTTCCCCCCACCCCTCCTAAGGATAAATTTTGCTTTTGGCAAAGGTTAGGATGAGGAGTTCAGCATCTGCCCAGCTGACTGGTTAGGTGGTTTGGGGGGTAAGTCCCAGAAACCCAATGCTGCTTCATCTGACTTTCAACCAATTGTCATTTCATCTCCATTTCCACATATTATCATTTTGGAGCTTTCTGAGACCTTTTGAGGTTGTTTTGTTGATTTCCTCTGCTACTGTTAGAGTTCAGTTTTCAATTATTCATCTACTCTCCAGTTTCTAAAAGTGTGTTGATACTGTCTCCTTCTAATCCCTATTTACTGATCTTTCAGTGGGTTTCTGGAGGAAACAAATGTTTTATGCTCATCTCATATTTTACACCTAATAATATTATTTCTCATCATTTAAACTCATTATAGATAGTTTTTAAAATTTTTCTTTCTGGCCAGGTGCGGTGGCTCACACCTATAATCCCAGCACTTTGGGAGGCTGAGGTGGGTGATCACTTGAGGTCAGGAGTTAGAGACCAGCCTGGCCAACATGGTGAAACCCCGTCTCCACTAAAAATACAAAAATAAACCAGGCATGGTGGTGCATGCCTGTAATCCCAGCTACTCAGGAGGCTGAGGCAGGAGAATTGCTTAAACCCAGGAGGCAGGGGTTGCAGTGAGCCAAGATCGAGCCATTGCACTCTGCACTCCAGCCTGGACAAGAGTAAGACTCCATCTCAAAAAAAAAACAAAAAACAAAAAAACAAACAAATTCTTTCTTTTGAATAAAGAGATATTAGAAACAAAATCTCTAAGAAGTTAAGAAACATGCTTTTACTATCAATTAACCCTGACAATGATATAATTCCTGGTGACTTCAAATTAAGATCAGGTAGTTGTATTATGGGTCACAGAAATCCCTGGTTTTGTTGTCTGAAGTTTAGCTTTGTTAATAAAATTCAATTATACTCATTGATTTGAAAAATATTTTAACTGACAAAGCTCAGTGTAAATTAGATAAGCAATTTCACACATCTATATTTGACATTTCATAAAATTTAAGACATTTAATAATTACAACAATTTTAGTACTAATTTGTGCTAGTTTTATTTTTAGAGTTTTACAAATATAATCTCATTTTTATATCAAAATATGTTTACAGGGAAAATAAGAGTGAACAAGATAAATTCCAGACATATTCGTAATACATGCTTATTACTTAAGTATGATTAAATATTAGCAAAAGTTAAAATTTTCAACTCATATTATTTCTCTTTCTGTTCTGCAACAAAAAATTTTATAAAAATAGTACAACTCTAAAACCTGGGAAAAGCAAAGTTGGAGAAAAGAGGGACAAAATTATAGAATAAGTAAATCTGAGGCTTTAACAGGATTAAAAGTTCCACATTTGTAAATCTGAGCTTTATTTTGTTTTATGCTATTAAAGAGTCTTTGAAAACCAAACTCGATAAATAACTGCCTGAAATTTTATAATCTATTCACCAGTTTGGGTTCTCAATCAGAATTGATTATCTTTGAGATCAATTCATTCATTCACCATTTATTTAGTGACTACTATATACTATGTACTTATTACCGGCACTTAAGATACAGCAGTGAACAAAGCTATCACTACTCTCATGGAAACATCCATTCTAGTTTGAACAGAGAAAATAAACAAAAACCACCTCTATCATGGAACATCCATCTTAGTTTTGAACAGAGAAAATCAACAGAATAAATAAAAAGGTAGTAAGTACTATCAAGAAGAAGGAACGCAGAGCTGGTGGTCATGCAATGTTAAATAAGTTAGTTAGAAAAGGTCTAACTGGAGATTTCACTGACTCAGAATGTCTTTGGCTAATTTTAAAGTTGTCCCTTCAAAAACTAACCAGTGGCCTATGATAATAAAGTTTAAATAGGAAAGGAAAATAAGTTGGAAGATCCTAAGAAAATATAGCAACTACCAAGAAAAACCATTTCTTCTGAGAGAGAGCTAAGACAAAAAATATTATATTGAAATATAAAAAGCCAGATGTGATGATACTCCAACAAATGTTATTGTTATTACCATAATGCTTCAAAATTAAACTTTAATATTATTTAAAAAAACAGACACTAGACAATATTTAAATTTCTTTTATCATGAATAAATAATATATAGATTTTTACATCATATCATTTAAACCCTAAATGAGAAACTAAAATATCTAAACTATACCATGCCAATATCCTAAGTACCAGAAAGAAATATCTAACGTCATTTTTTGAAATGTAATAATCAATTTGATGAAAATTTACCTTGCCCAGAGCGGCTTTGGCGAGAGTCTACACTTGACTGTCTTCGATCCGGTGGTTCCTCGCTCCCTCCATCTGCATAAAATTAAAAAGAGCATAAGCAAATAGATAATGAGATTGACATAACAGTGTCTCTAACATTATCTACATATTAAAACTACTATATCAATCATTTATTTGCATTTCCTATAATCTGGATCATTAAAATATTTGAGGATTTTTCTCATATAAACTAATGGTTCTTACCCTTATTTTTGTGGGTTTACACTCCCCTCCAGAAGTATTAAGAAAGTGTAGGTGTTTTCTCCTCCCCCATATGTATACACTCTACTTTGCATATAATGAAGGAAAGTTATCAACACAAAAGTTCATTCACAAAATTCCAATTAAGAAGACCTGATTTAAAGCAATCTCTTAAATTAATTGCAGCTGCTTTTTCTATCTAAAGTACAGTACATCAAATAATCCCTAGGACTGTTTTACTATAATAAGAATTACATGTGTATGTTTTATAAGAGATAATCAATAAACCTATAAAAGAGATCACTAAAAGATAAAAACCAACTAAATCTTGAGTTTATTTTACCATAATTTTAAAAATTATATAGAAACAAATCCATTTCATTACATACATCTTTTTTAAGAAATAAGCAATACAGTATATTCCCTCACACACTTTAAGAAAAGCTAAAACAAATTTAATATTATATAAATAATTCCCACAATTTTATTACATAGAAACAGAAAAATTACACATCATAAATAAATTAATGAAAATAGGCACAGTAAAATAGAAATTAATACACTGAGTATGTAAAATATAAAAGATGAAGCTACCAGGCAAAATCTTTAACATAGTGGTCTATACACCTATAAATTTGTTATCAGTTTAATCAGATTAAAAATGCATTAAGGAATCAACAATTTCCTTTGTTCTGTCTTTCATACAATCACTTGTCTTATTTTTATCTTGACAAAGAAAAGGCATAGTAGCAGCTGTAAGCAGGTTTAATAAAGACGATTCTTGTTCTGTCATCTACTTATGCTCTGGTTTATTCTTTGTAAGAGAGCTCGTGTATTAACATTTATTGCTTTTTAAACAGATGGCCTGTTTTTTAATTCATTATTGATATAAAGCTTACTTTTAAGTATATTTATTATATGTGAGGTCTACTAATTCATGTATATATATCAACCATTCTTTATTTTGTAAAGGGCTGTTAAACTAGCAAGTGCAACAGCATTTAATCAATCGATTCCAAATATATGATGATAATACAAAATAGTAAGTACATTGGCAGGAAATATTCGTAACTCTTAGTCCACCGTAATCTAATAAAACACTTCACTAATTTAATTCGTCAGACTTTTAAAATAACTTATCACATAGAAAGTTATTCAAAGTGATGGGCAACCAAATCTTTTCTTCCAGTATGAAAATACTTTTAAAATACAAATCAGTTTAAATATTATTTTAGTTCTGCTGTTACCATATAAGTTACATTTGAATAAAAACAAACATGTTGACAAAATAAGATGCTATCTGAAACACAAATATGAGAAATTTTCCTTTGACATTATTGAAAAAATTAAAGCAAAAATACACTAATGAATTATCATCTCTGAATGGGTGATCTGCCTCTGTTGAAATTAAAACTTAATTTCTTTAATTTATACCCATTTAAAGGACATGTGAATGTTTATCGTCTTTCTTCTAAGTAAACAATTCTATAAATTATATGAATTCTTTTCAATAAGGCTCAGTATTTCAACTGGGCCAATTCAAATTATTAAGTTTTAAACCCTCTAGGATTCCTTCCACCTCACTCTCTTGTGAATTAATATTCAGTTATGTCCAAAAATCCGAGTTTTTTCTTTCTATAATGTATTTAAGAACAGAGAGAACGGCAGTCAACAATTACTACGTACTATCTGCCAGGTATTTCATATAGTTCATCAAAGCCCTATGAAGTAAAGACCTATTTCACAGATGAGGACACTGAAACTCATGGTGACTAACTGAAATCCAATGACAAGACCAGTAAAAGTGAAACTGGATTTTAACCCAAGCCTGTTTGACTCAATACATCGCTCTGATACTAATTTCTACCTAAATTAATTAAATATTTGAGTTCAATTTATGTTCCCATTTTATTCTTTTCTCAAAAAACAATGTTAAATAAGCAATAATGAGTAACTATAGCAATTCCTCCTTTACAGAATAGAGGCTTTCTAACAAAGTAGGTTATGAGGACTTAATCTTACAATATAATCTGCCTATTTGCTCCCAATATAAAATCCAAAGATACATTCTCTAAAGAAAAAAATGCTTTTCCCAAAAGCCAAGTTTGGTCTATCTATTCGTTCTACTAAAAGAGAGCTTCTTTTGACAATGAACTGGCCAAAACAAAAATAAAGTACCTCAGTAGGAATTCTGGTACACTGCCAACCCTATAACCCTCCCTCCCTAGGTCTATATTACTGCTCCTTTATTTTTTCTTTCTTTTTTTTTTTAAAAAAAGACTTATGATTTAAAAAAAAAAAAAAAAAAAATTTTAAAAATTTTTTTTTTTAGTGGGTTGTCCTTTTTTTTTTTTTTTTTTTTTTTTTTGACACAGAGTCTTGCTCTATCGCCCATGCTGGAGTGCAATGGTATGATCTCGGCTCACTGCAACCTCCACCTCCTGGGTTCAAGCAATTTTCCAGCCTCAGCCACCTGAGTAGCTGAGATTACAGGTTCATGCCACCGCAACTGGCTAATTTTTTGAATCTTTAATGGAGATGGGGGTTTCACCATGTTGGCCAGGTTGGTCTTGAACTCCTGACCTCATGATCCACCCACCTCGGCCTCCCAAAGTGCTGGGATTACAGGCATGAGTCACCACGCCCAGCTTATTACTGCTCCTTTCTAATGAATACCATTATTTAAGAAATTCTAGGGCTAGGCAAAATGATCGATGCCTGTAATCCTAGCACTTTGCAAGGTGGGAGGATCGCTTGAGACCAAAAATTCAAGGTTACAATGAGCTATGATTGTACCACTGAGCTTCAAATGGGTGACAGGGAGAGACATTGTCTCTTAAAAAAAAAAAATAAAAAAACTACTATTAAGAAAATTTAGCACATGACATTCTGTATTCCCATGCTTGAGTAACTAAAGTCCCTCTCACGCATCTGTTCCTTTCATCTCTATGAAATCAATTACTGCAAGCTTAGGTATATATGCTTTACTAGGAATTCAAGAAAAAAGCTGCTCTAATAAGAACAGAAATGAGTAAAACTAGTTCTTTCTAAATGCTTACAGTGTGAAAATACGCTACATTTTCTTTTTAGTGATAAGGCTAATGCTCATTACACTCATACATAAATTACTCTTATCAACTCAACTCCTTGAGATGGAAACATTTTTAACTCACCTATAGTCAGGCACAATGTTAACCTGCATGTGCTGTCACAGAAATTACACTGTGAGAACTAAGAACCCTGACCCACCTGGTTAATGTTTTTAAAAAAAAATCTTTAAACACATTTACCTAGAATAATTTGCATTTTAAAAAGACAGCCCTTATAGTAGTGTAGAGACTAGGGTGGTTGTTTTCAATACTGGATGAACAAACACATGTGGTTCTGTTCTAATAAAACTTTATTTATAGGCAATAAAATTTTAATTTCATAGAATTTATATGTCACAAAATACTATTTTTTTCAGTCATTTACAAATATAAAAACCATTCTTAGATTATAGGCCCTACAAAAACTGGGAGTGACCTAGATATGGCCAGTGGGAAATTACCCCTGATCTAAAGGCAGGGACATTGGTTTAGAAGGCTAATTAGAGCAATCTCTATGAAAATGAATGAATTGAATGACTTGAGAGTAAGACCAGGAAGGATGAGAAGGCAGCTCTGCAAATGATGTCTAATCTACCCTAGGGGCCATTGAAAGTTTAATGGCCCCATGGGCTCAAGGACTCTTTTCTTGGCTTTCTCTAGGTGATCCTTTGGGGAGTAAAATGTAAAATTCCCCCAAACCACCCCAAAGAAATGGAATACCTGACTGCTTAATTACATGTTAAATCTCAATCTTCTCTGTGACCAAGAAAGGCGCTCTGGAGGTGATTAACAGTGCATAATGCACTGTGAAAGGGATTCTTTTCCCCTTAAGTAAAGTTTACGGTTCTTAACTCTAAACATTGTTGAAAAGCACAATATCTAGATATGTCGTAATATTTCCTATTTTCATGAAAAACTAATGTGTATATCATTTTAGTCTAAATTTGATACTTGGGTTTGAAATCAAAATTAGATTTTGAATATTAAAATCCATTTATAAAAATTTCTGTAACAAGTATTTTACATAAACACTTCATGAGAGTTAATAAGGAAATAAAAGCAGCCCACCAAAATTTCTATTGGTAACCTATTTTCTCCAAATGCAGAATGAAAATAATGGCATGTCAAAAAAGACAGACCCAGGCAGAATAGAAGAAAGCAACAGTCCTCTGTAGATGACCTACTCCTTTTATTTAATTTGTAATCATTTATAAAAGTTTCCCTGAAAAAAACAAAATGGAACCCAGTAATCACTAAGACACCTGAGACAGATATCGCTAAGTTATTAGAGGAGATATGAAATAATACGCCTGTAAATGAAATACGAAAATAAGGAACTTCTTAGAATGTTTAATTTGTACTCTACATTTAGATTTTAAGGTAACACGAAAATGTGTGGGAATACATACTCATGTACATACAAATGTACAAAAAGTCAGTATGTGGCATAATAAGGCCCAAGTTTTAGTTCCATACCCTCCATTTTTAGATGAGTTTCTCTGAGTCTCAGTGTTTTTATCTGTAAAACTGAGATCAAAGTAACATTATCCTCTGAAGGTTGTTGTGAGGTTCAAATGAGCTAATATGTGACAGCACTTTGTAGTCTCTAAATTGGTGATTTTCAACCAGCAGCAAAAAAACAGGGACTTCTAGGGACATTTTTGGCTGTTACAATTAGAAGACTGCTACTCATTTCTAAAAGGCAGAGGCTAGGGATGCTGCTAAATATTCTATAATTCACAGGACTGCCTACCACAACAAAGAATTATCAGACCTCAAATTTCAACAGTGCCAATAGCTGAGAAACATGTTCATAATGTAAATGTTCATGAAAATCATAATTATATACAAATAAGTTACGTCTTATTGTGCATAAATTTCAAATATACAGAAAATACAGTAAAAAGTATAACTCACACTAAATACAGCAACTATCAAACTTTACCAAATCTTAAGATTTCCCATTACATCACTTTGTTTTAAACTAAAACACTACCAGTTATACACAGCTAATATTTTCATTATACAGTTTTCCAATACAATTTCCCTTCCTCCGTCCCTCCCCAAATTAACCACTACCCTATTTTAATATGTAAAATCATGTGTATGTTTTTATACTTTTATTACATATGTATGCCTCCACAAATGTTTATATTGCACAAGTAGAATGATACTATGTCATCCAGCAATGTGCCATTTTACTCAACATTTATGTTTTGAAATTTATCTGTGTGGACATTCACTTTAACTCTAGAAAGGTATTCCACTGTATGAATGTATCAGTTGTATCTACTCTCTTACTAATGAAGATCTAGCTTCCGAATTTATAATACTTTCAAGTCTGCAATGAACCATTTCCTGCAGCACATGTCTAATCTGCTTGTATGTAAGCTCCTTGTGCACATGTTGAAGATATACAAGTGAAACTACTAAATCACAAAAACTCTAGAAGAGCAACCAAATTTCTGCCAAAGACAGTTGCTTTTTTTTTAATTTCCACAAAAAGTGAATGTTCCCATTTCCTCACAATCTCATGAATACTACTCTGGTCTTTTTCATTTTTGCTAAAGAATGTGAACTGGTATCTGATTCTTGTTTAATGTGTCTTTCTCTCATTAATAATGAAGCTAAACATGTGTTTTACTGGCCATTTGGTGTGTGTATATTCTTATTTATATTCTCTGCCTATTTTTGCCACAACTTTCTGATCTGCATGTTTTCTGATGAGAAATCTACAGTCATTCAAATTGTTGTTCCCCTCTAGATAATGTGTTATCTCGGGCTGCTTTCAAGATTTTTTCTTTATCTTCAGTTTTCAGCAGATTGATCATATAGTGATTGAATGTGAATTTCTCTGTGTTTATCCTGTTAAGGATCCAGTCAGCTTCTTGAATCTGTAAGTTTGTGCTATTTGCCAAATTTGATAAATTCTCAGCAATAGGTTCTTCAAATATTATTTTAACACCACAGTTTTCCTTCTCTTCTTCTGGAACTCCAGTGGCATGAATCTAGACCTTTTGTTATTATCCTACAGATCCCTGTAGTTTTATTCCCCCTCCCTTTTCTCTCTGTTGTTTAGATTTGGATAATTTCTATGGCTCTGTCTTCAAGTTCACTGACTCCTTCTGCAGTCACCTCCATTATGCTACTTAACCCAACAAGTTTGCTTCTTGCTTGGGTCTTTATATTTAATATTTCTAAAATTTTCATTAGGTTCTTCTTTATATCTCCTATTTCTTAAGACTTTTTATTTTTCTATTCATTTCAAGAAGGTTCACATGATTGCTTATTGGAGCATTTAAAAAATTTTTCCCATTGGGAATATATTTATTATTTTTAATAAAATAGGGTGTTTATTTAATTTCAAATGTGAGAGAGAAAAATTTAAGACTTTTCAGGCTGAAATATATTACACTTCAGAAGCGAGGCACCAACTGTTATAATAACAATAAATGGTTTCCTTTTATTATTTTACTCCATAGAGAAGCATTTTTATAACAGTTGCATTAAATTCTTTGTCAGATAATTCCAATATCTTGGTCATCTCTTGGAGCTGGTATCTATTGTCTTTTCCCTTGAATAATTGATATGTTCCTAGTTCTTTGTGTCAATTTCATATGTAATTTGTATGTCAATCATTGTATGTAATTTTGGTTGTATCTAGACATTCTGAATGTTTTGAGTTAGGAAACTCCAAGTCTTCTTTACTACTACAGGAAATGTTAGTTACATTTTTCAAAGCCTTTGCTATTCATATCTGTACTGCCTGTGTACCCCAAAGTGGTCATTCAGGATGCTGGGTAGTGATCTGTTAGTTCAGTTTAAAGTCCATGGCATGACAATTAGGACCAAACTGATACCTGTGAAGCTCAGGAGTGAGTCCAGGAGCTCATAAAAACTTAATGTGGTTGACTTTGAGGTGCCCCTCACTGCAATCTTTTCAGGCTTTCTAGTTCCCTAAGATTCCTCTTTTGGTGTCCTGACAAAACCAGGGGCTATAGTAACCTTGCTCTGCCACGTATTTCATGAGTGTATCTGTGTCTGGAGCACAGTGGTAGTAAGACAGAAAAAAAAGCTTTCATTAATAATCTAAAGAATGTACCCTTGTAGTATAGTTTGAAGTCCGGTAGTGTGATGCCTCCCGCTTTGTTCTTTTTGCTTAGAATTGACTTGGCTATGCGGGCTCTCTATTGGTTCCATATGAAGTTTAAGGTGGTTTTTTCCAGTTCTGTGAAGAAGGTCATTGGTAGCTTGATGGGGATAGCGTTGAATCTGTAAATTACTTTGGGCAGTATGGCCATTTTCACGATGTTGATTCTTCCTAACCATGAACATGGAATGTTTCTCCATCTGTTTGTGTCCTCTCTTATTTCGTTGAGCAGTGGTTTGTAGTTCTCCTTGAAGAGGTCGTTTACATTCCTTGTTAGTTGTATTCCTAGGTATTTTATTCTCTTGGTAGCAATTCTGAATGGCAGTTCATTCTTGATTTGGCTCTCTTTAAGTCTGTTATTGGTGTATAGGAATGCTTGTGATTTTTGCATATTGATTTCGTATCCTGAGACTTTGCTGAAGGAGATTTTGAGCTGAGACAATGGGGTCTTCTAGATATACAATCATGTAGTCTGCAAATAGAGACAATTTGACTTCCTCCTTTCCTATTTGAATACCCTTTATTTCTTTTTCTTGCCTGATTGCTCTGGCTAGAACTTCCAATACTATATTGAATAGGAGTGGTGAGACAGGGCATCCTTGTCTAGTGGCAGATTTCAAAGGGAATGCTTCCATTTTTTGCCCATTCAGTATGATACTGGCTATTGGTTTGTCATAAATAGCTTTTATTACTTTGAGATACGTTCCGTTAACTACAAGGCTACAGTAATCAAAACAGCATGGTACTGGTACCAGAACAGAGATATAGACCAATGGAACATAACAGAGGGCTTGGAGGCAATACAACATATCTACAACCATCCGATCTTTGACGAGCCTGACAAAAAGAAGCAATGGGGAGCAGATTCCCTGTTTAATAAATGGTGTTGGGAAAACTGGCTAGCCATGTGCAGAAAGCAGAAGCTGGACCCCTTCCTGACACCTTACACTAAAATTAACTCCAAATGGATTAAAGACTTAAACATAAGACCTAACACCATAAAAACTCTAGAAGAAAATCTAGGCAAAACCATTCAGGACACAGGTGTAGGCAAGGACTTCATGACCAAAACACCAAAAGCATTGACAACAAAACCCAAAATAGACAAATGCGACCTAATTAAACTCCACAGGTTCTGCACAGCAAAAGAAACAGTCATTAGAGTGAATCGGCAACCAACAGAATGGGAAAAAATTTTTGCAGTCTACCCATCTGGCCAAGGGCTGATATCCAGAATTTACAAAGAACTAAAACAGATTTACAAGAAAAAAACAAACAAGTCCATTCAAAAATGGGCAAAGGATATGAACAGATACTTTACAAAAGCAGACATACATGAGGCCAACAAACATATGAAAAAATGCTCATCATCACTGGTCATTAGAGAAATGCAAATCAAAACTACATTGAGATACCATCTCACGCCAGTTAGAATGGTGATCATTAAAAAATCTAGAGACAACAGATGCTGCAGAGGATGTGGAGAAATAGGGACACTTTTACACTGTTGGTAGGAGTGTAAATTAGTTCAACCATTGTGGAAGACAGTGTGGCAATTCCTCAATGACCTAGAAAGAGAAATTCCATTTGACCTGGCAATCCCATTACTGGGTATACATCCAAAGGATTATAATTATTCTACTATAGGGATACGTGCACACGAATGTTCATTGCAGCACTGTTTACAATAGCAAAGACCTGGAACCAACCCAAATGCCCATCGATGATAGACTGGACAGGGAAAATGTGGCACATATACAACATGGAATATTATGCAGACATCAAAAATGATAAGTTTGTGTCCTTTGTAGGGACATGGATGAACCTGGAAACCATCATTCTCAGCAAACTGACAGAAGAGCAGAAGATCAAACACCGCATGTTCTCACTCATAGGCGGGTGTTGAACAATGAGAACACATGGACACAGGGAGGGGAGCACTACACACTGGGGTCTGTTGGGGGGAAATAGGGGAGGGACGGTGGGGGGTGGGGAGTTGGGGAGAGATAGCAAGGGGAGAGATGCCAGATGTAGGTGATGGGGAGGAAGGCAGCAAATCACATTGCCACGTGTGTACCTATGCAACAATCTTGCATGTTCTTCACATGTACCCCAAAACCTAAAATGCAATAAAATGAATGGAAAAAAAATTATGCCTTAATATACAATAAACAGTATATAAAGATTTTCTAATAGATTATCCAGAAACAATAAAATCCACAATAATAATTTTTGTATTCCAAGCACTTGAAAAGGTATATATTTAAAAATATGGAAATACATGAAAGGAAAAATTTAAAAGGGCTCTAACAGGAGTTTTTCACTGAATAGGAAAGGCATTCATGTATTAATATTAGATCATGCTTAAGAGATTAAGAAATACTTTGAAAGTAATTCTGAGAGTTTCCATAATGAAATGATTGTATAATTGTGTTTTTTTTATTTTTTTAATCTTTTGAGACAGGGTCTTGTTCTGTCACCTACAATGGAATACAGTGGTGTGAAAATGGCTCATTGCAGCTTTGACCTCCTGGGCTCAAGTGATCCTCTTACCTCAGCCTCCTGAGTAGCTGGGACCACAGGTGCACCAGGACACCTGGCTAATCTTTTTTTTTTTTTTTTTGGTAATTTTTGTAGACAACACGGTCTCACTATGTGGCTCAGGCTGGTCTCAAAACTCTTGGGCTCAAGCGATCCTCTTGCCTCAGCCTCCCAAAGTGCTAGGAGTACAGACATCAGCCACTATGGCCCCAATAGTTTTTTATTATAGAGACTATAATTCTTATCCTTCCCAAATTGAATGAAACCAAATTAATTTTTCATTCTATTAGACTTTCTTTCAGTTAATTATATGACTGATTCATGTTGTTTTACAGTGATAGCATTAACAATCATTATGTAGAACCTGTCTATATATATGTTGAAGATTACATACTCAGTAGATGTCCTGCATCTTTAAAAGCTCACAATATAGATAAAAGTCCACAGATTTTACACTTGTCAGACACTGATGGAAGATATCTTAGTTAAGAACTCTGGGCCATCAAAAAATTATAAAAAGAATTGTGAAAAAGTAGTGGCAATGGAATAATTTTAGGATCTTCCAAAATTCCAACGTAAGTATTATCAAAGCATCAGAGAGTAAAACAACTACCCAGGAACAAGAATTACAATACTGCGTAACAAGGTGTGATATTGTATATACCTATATAGATATATACATACATATGTCTTAGTCCCAGTTCCTGACACAGGTCTCTTAATCCTTTGGAATTTCCTGGGTGATGAGAGTGTCTTTTGTTCTAATGTGTTAATTCTTGGTGGGCTCCTGGATGGGGGCTGGTCACCAGAAAGACCAAGCCATGATCAGAAGCTAGGAACTTTCAGCCCATGATCCCCCACCCTCCAGGAAGAAGAGAAGGGCTAGATATTTAGTCAACAGTCCAACATGCCTATGTGATGAAACCTCCATACGAATTCTTGAACTACAGAGTTTGGGGAACTTCTGGTTTGCTGAATATGTGGACAGTGGTGTGCCCCTAAGGAGACATGGGAGCTCCAGGCTCTTTATCAATTCCCTGCCTTAAGCATCTCTATTATCTGGTTATTCCTGAGTCATATTGTTTCATAATAAACAGCTAAGTATGTGTAAAGTGTTTCCCTGAGTTCTATGAGACATTCTAGCAAATGCTCAAACCTGAAGAAGGGGTTGTGGAGACCCCCAATTTTTCTGCCTGTCAGAAATACTAGAAACTCAGCAACTGGCATCTGAAGTGGCTGTCAGGTTTGTGGGATTTGACTTTAACTCTAGGTAGCCAGAATTGAATTGAATTATAGGACATCTGATTGGTATCCTTAGAGAAGTGAAGAATTGTTTGGAGGGGAAAAAAATGCCCCCACACATCTGGTCACAGAAGTGTTCTGCATGAAGAGTATAGTAGAATACTACTGTTGGATTTTCCTCTGTACACAAGGTATCCTTGCAAACCCTAAAATATAAATGGGTAGAGCTAAGAACAAACAAAACAGTTAGAGACCTGAAACTTAATGAGTATCCACGTGAAACAAAATGGGTGGGGGGAGATGAGGGGGTTGGGGAGCAATAGGGTGTATGAGAGACCACAAAACTGGCAATCACTAGAATGCAACTCACTGGAAAATACAGAGTTAATTTGATAACAGCAGTTGACAATCAAAGGTGTGTGCGCACTCTAAGAGCAAATGAGTACATGGGACCTGCAGCAGAAAGTTCAGAAGAGGCTGGGCCAGTTTAGCCAATGTGTACTCTTGAAACTGATCTACCAGGCTAGGGCTCCATGCTAAAAATAAAGTGCTAGAAATGGAATAAAAATTCAGCAGAATAGGGACAAAAGGGACAAAGAAAAGAGAAGGTCTAATCAAAGTACAAGAAGGAACAGGGCCAGAAGGCAAGCTGCAATGTTTTTTAACACTTTCCAAAAAACAACAAAAGACGAAACTATGTGAAGTTAGAAAAAGCTATTGTGACATGTCTCCTTATACATGCTTAGGAAAACTCATTTTAAATAAAAATGATCAACAGGAAAATATCAAGGTCAAATTCCAAAGACAGGAAAGAAAATAAAGAGAATAAAAAGTATCATAGTACCTCCACTTCCAATGAAAGTACACCAAAAAGGCTTATTCAAAAAAAATTAAAACTGTAATATACAATTCAAAACTATAATGTGTAATTTCAAAAAGTGCTAAAAATTGTTAAGAAAATTATATAACACATTAAAGAGCAATACAAATCAGAATCAGAAAAACTCAGAAATGAAGAGATAGAAATCAGGAAAGAATTATAAACAAAAGTCATTTCAGTAATGAAGACTAAACTAGAAGAAACACAAGATCAAACAAACATAACAAAACGACCTCAGAGAAACAGGTTAAAGGGAGGAAAACTTTTAACAAATAAAGAAAGAAGAAAGGGATTAAAAAGGATTTGCAGGAATATGACAAATACTGAAGAAAGGCAAAGATGGTCCAGCATGAGGATAAACAAGAATCTCTGAAGAAAACCAAAGTGAGAGAACAGAAAAACTATAATTCAAGATCCCTTTCCAGAAAAAAATATCTGCATGTACATGTGTGTTTTATATATGTATATATTTTATATATATACCTGGTTATATATGTATTTATATTAATATGTGTGTATATACATATATACACATATATACATGGAAAGATACATACACACACACACATATTTGAAACTATATATTTCAAGAGTACCCTGTATACTTGACATTATCAACTTAGATCAATGCACTAAATTCTACTAAAATTACAGGACTTTAAAAGGGTGAAGGTCCTTTGAGCATTTAAGCAAAACTATCATGTAATCTTTTTTTGTTTTTGTTTTTTTGAGACGGAGTTTCACTCTTGTCACCTAGGCTGGAGTGCAATGGCATGGCATGATCTCGGCTCACTGCAACTTCCACCTCCTGGATTCAAGCAATTCTCCTGTCTCAGCCTCCCAGTAGCTGGGATTACAGAAGCCAGCCACCACACCTGGCTAAGTTTTGTATTTTTCATAGAGATGAGGTTTCACCATGTTGGTCAAGCTGGTCTCGAATTTCTGACCACAGGTGATCTGCCCACCTCGGCCTCCCAAAGTGCTGGGATTACAGGCATGAGCCACCGTGCCCGGCCACAATCTTTTAAGTTTTAATTAAATTTATTTATTTTGAGACAGGATGTTGCTACACTGTTCACCCTGGTCTCATGCAAAGCCTCCACCTCCCACGTAGCTGGGACTGTAGGCACATGCCATCACACCCTGTTTCCATAATGTGATTTATAAAGAAAAAGAAACAGAATAAAATGGAACAAGATATTTAAAATACAAAAAGCATCTGAGCTAAAGATTTTACATTCAGTAAAACTTACCTTTAAGTATAAGAGGTAAAGACAAACTGCTATCAACATGTAAAAACTCAGCATATACTGTTCTCATTAGTTCTTCCTAGTTCCACTAGAAAAGAACTTTAAGCCACCAAAGTAACGAGAAAGACATCAAAACAAGGACTCGTGGTGAGATTAAACATGTAGTTATTTCCAGAATTAAGATTAAATGAGGACTTTTAAAGAGAGAGACTGTAGAATATAATCACTACGTGATCTAACAATACAGGTAGAGTACAACCATAAATGAATGGTGGGAGAAAAGAGACAGCATGAACAACAAAAAAAATTAACTGATTTCAGTAATTGGTGGTGGTAATATTCTCAGACCACTCTATACATAAGGGGGAGAAAGCAAGTAATTATGGGACACACTAATTCTATCTTCCTTTATGAACCAGAATTCTCAGTGTTGAAGAAAGGAACTATGAACATAGTACAGAAGTGCAGTAAAAATTCTGTAATACTGAATCTATATTGGAAACATTAATACAATCTTATAAATCACAGGTATATCCTAACTGTCCACTGAAAACGCCTACAAACAGATTGATCCAGTAGCAGTGAACATCTCTAGTGCTCAGGTTGTGATCTTGAAATACCATTCTTCGTTAAAAGAAACCCAGACTTCTTAAAGAACTAGCTAGTCTGAAAAGGAAATGTACTAGATGAACCTGGAACATCTGACATACTCAATAGTAAGGAAACTGTCAAGACTATTCTCAACTATGTCATGTCAAAAAGGTTACTGAAGAGGCTCTCACTGCCCAGGAGATCATAAAATGCTTAAAGAAAACAAAAACTGAACAAAACAAGATGAAACACTAACTGGTCACATTCTGAAGCTGAAAGGAAACCAAATATCTTGAAAAATGGGAAAATGAAAAAAAATCAAGCACTGATCCTGCCTTATCTATATTACTAGTAGCCAGAGGATACATAAGAGGGATCCCCCTAAAAATTATTTCCGATAACAAGCAGGACATAAAAGATGGAATTAGAAATCACCATTGCGTGACTTGCAATGAATAAATAGCTATATAGGCATTGGGGATCAGTGGCTAAAAACATCAAAAGAGAGTAAAAACAAGTGATGACAGGAACACAACCATAGCTTTGCCAAAGTTACCAAATCTGAATCTGGTCAAACTTCTGAATACAGCTGTCAATTTTCAGGAAAAACAAAGTACAGCAGAAAATGTTTAACTGTTCCTGAGTACATATTCAACAAAATCCAGCCATTGATCTTCAAGGAAAAAAAAGGCCAAAATGTTGAGTTGTGTCTGAGTACATAAACAACAAAATTCAGACTAAAGGAAATTCTACAGTTCAAATGACCCAGATCTCTTTAACAGATTTTTTTAAAACATTGAAAATTATTTAATTCTCAAAGAAATCAAAGAGATGCTACAAACAAAGGAAAAACATCCCAGGCTCATGAATCAGAAAAATCAATTATCATTAAAATGGCTATACTGCCCAAAGCAATTTACAGATTCAATGCTATTCCTATCAAACTACCAATGACATTCTTCACAGAACTAGAAAAAAAAAATTTTTTTTAATTCATATGAAACCCAAAAAGAGCCCAAATAGCCAAGGCAAATCCTAAGCAAAAATATCAAAGGCATCATTATTACCTGACTTCAAACTATACTACAGCGCTACATTAACCAAAACAGCATGCAAAATCAGTCACAAAAATGGATACAGAAACAGACACACAGACCAATAGAAGAGAATAGTGAATCCAGAAATAAGGCCACACACCTACAACCATCTGATGTTCAACAAAGCTGACCAAAACAAGCAATGGGGAAAGGATGCCCTATTCAATAATTGGTGCTGGGGTAACTGACTAGCCATATGCAGAAGACTGAAACTGGACCCCTTACTTACACCATATATAAAAATCAATTCAAGATGAGTAAAGACTTAAATGTAAAACCCAAAACTATAAAAACCCTAGAAGACAACCTACACAATCCCATTCTGGATATAGGAACTGGCAAAGATTTCATGGCAAAGATGCCAAAAGCAATCGCAACAAAAGCAAAAATTGACAAATGAGATCTAATGAAACAGAAGAGCTTCTGGATAGCAAAAGAAACTATCAACAGAGTTAATAGACAATCTAAAAAATGGGAGAAAATTTTTGCAAACTATGCATCTGACAAAGGTTCTAATATCTGGCATCTATAAGACATGTAAAAAACCAAACAACCCCAATAAAAAGTGGGCAAAGGACACGAATCAACATTTTTCAAAAGAAAACATACCTATGTGGTCAACAAGCATTCGGGGGAAAAAAGCTCAGTATCACTGATCATTGGAGAATGCAAACCAAAACCATAATGAGATGCCATCTCACACCAGTTAGAATGGCTATTACTAAAAAAGTAAAAAAAAAAAAAAAAAAACAAAAAAACAAAAAAAACAGATACTGGCAAATTGTGGAGAAAAGGTAACGCTTATACACTGCTGGTGAGAGTGTATTCAGTTCACCCATTGTGGAAAGAAGTGTGCCAATTTCTCAAAGAGCAAAACACAGAATCACTATTCAACCCAGCAATCCCACTACTGGGTTTATACCCAAAAGAACTGTTCTAACATAAAGACACAAAAACATGTCTGATAATTATCATACATATGTATGTATGATACACATACATACACTGTGCACAATAGCAAAGACATGGAATGAAACTAAAACTGGTTTATCAGAGACTAGGACTGCAACCCCTGCTTTTTTTTTGCTTTCCATTTGCTTGGTAAATACTCTTCCACCCCTATATTTTGAGCCTATGTGTGTCTTTGCATGTGAGATGGGTATCTTGAATACAGCACACCGATGGGTCATGACTCTTTATCCAATTTGCCAGTCTGTGCCTTTTAACTGGGGCATTTAGCCCATTTACATTTAAGGTTAATATTGTTATGTGTGAATTTGATCCTGTCAGGCCAGAGGTCAATACATTCCTGCAAGCCAAATCTGCCCTGCCACCTATTTTTGCGTAGCTGGGGAACTCAGAATCGTTTTTACATTTTTAAATGACTGAAAATAATTCAAATAATATTTTGTGACTCAAAAAACATATGAAATTCAAATTTTAGTGTCCATAATGTTTTATTAGTACCCAGTCATAAAAGTAAACAAGTGATTTACGTACAGTTTATGGCTGTATTTGTGTTGCAATGGCAGAGTTCAGTAGTTGTAACAGAGATGGGATTAAGTTCAAGAAATTAGAGAGAACTTCTGGAAAAAATGTTGTATCTCCCTAAACATGGAAAAAGACCAATGGAGCCCCTGAATACGCTAGCTGCTATCTTGTAACCAAGAGGGAATAAACCATAGGATATAAGTTAACACTTACTACCTAGTAACTTTACAGGAAAAGTTTGCTAACCCCTTATATCAAACAAGTCTGAGTCAAATTTTTTGTTACTTGCAACCATAAAAATCCTAAACAGTATACTCCTCTACACTATGGCAGTGCGAAACTATTCGATGATATTCAAAAAGGAAACATACTATAAGGCCTCCATCAATTTATGCTCTTTCCTATGCATAAAATGTAACTCCCTCCACTTAACTGTATAATGAAATTATATCCAATATGTACAAACAGTGCTTGGTGTCTAGCAGAGTTGAGATAGACTCAATTTTTGAACTCTTACTATTTATATGCCTTTAGGAAAATAATTAAATTCTCTGAACCTCAGTTTCCTTAACTGTGAAATTGTTATCAGAATGCTCTATGTGGTTGTTGTGAGAAACAAATGTGGTAACATTCATAAAACACAGCATGACATCTGAAACTAAGTAAGCACATATTAAATAAATGGAATCTTCATCTATTGTATCCATGATCAACAATAAGATCCTTTTACTGAAAGATCATTCCTCTTCCTACACAGACTTTCTGGATGCCTACCAGAAAGAACTGTTCTCTCTTCTGTGCTTCTTCAGCACGTTATTCATACAATAGTCTTGCCTTAACCACAGGGTGTGCACTATGTTTTTTCATATATAAATGTTCCTCACCTTACGACAGGGTTATGTCCTGATAAACCCCTGTAAGCAGAAGATATCGTGTTGAGAATACATACAATATACATAACCTAAGTTGAGAATACACATAATACACCTAACCTACAGAATACATAGCTTAACATACTCTACCTTAAATAACATTGACATTATCCTACAGTTGAGCAAAATCATCTAACACAAATTTTTTAAATTATAAAACCATTTTCTAATAAAGCATTGACTATTTCATGTAATCCACTAAAGACTGTACTGAGAGTGAAAGAATAAGGTTGTATGGGTACTCAAAGTATAGTTTCTAGTATATATGTATCACTTTCCCCATTGTAGTTGAAAAATCATTTAAATTCAACCAGCCTAAGTCGGGAACCATTTATACATACACAGCTGTAATAGAGTTTAATTTATGAATTGTTTGACTGATCCATGGATTCCTGCATCAGCCTATGCAACAAAGAGTGAGATTCATGTGTATCCTCCTCAACATCCAGTTTCAACAGATAACACCAAGGATAAATAAACAAACAAATTAACTAAATAATAAATCATTTTCCTAAGACTCCAAAAGCTAGAACAGCCTCTGCCCTCTTCACATTAACCTATATCTCAGGGAAGCCACAACTTCTCAAGTTTGAGCTAGGGTTTTCAGGAACAGTATCAGATTTTATTTCCAAAGACACAAATGAAAGTAAAGGTCACTTTAGAGAAATCTAAAAAGTTCGGTGTAACTAGAACACAGAAAGTATGGACAAGAAGCAGGATATGAAACTAGAAAAGTAGGCAGAGCCAAAATCATAAAAAGCATAATTACAAAAGGCATAAACATTATTCATGATGATCAATTTGAACTTTAGGGAAGAAAATAAAGGACATCATTTATGCAAGGGAGTGGCATGACCTGACTGGTGTTTTCAAAAGCTAACCTTGGCAAGTATATATAAGTCAGTGGTGTAGGCCATGGCCTAAAAGTAAAGAGATCACTGCCATAAGCTCAGAGGAAAGGAAAACCTAAATAAATGCACTAACACTGAAAATAAGAAGAAAAGGGTAGACTAGTCAAACATTTAGGACACAGAATTGCAAAGAGTGTATTCATTTGAAAGAGGCATTTCTAATTGCTGCCATCAATTTCTTTTTCCTTTCTTCCTTAAATCCACTCTCATGAGGCTTTTGATCCTACCATTCCAAGTAATCCACAAGTACCAAAATCTCCGATAAAGTCCACTGTTAAGTCCAACAATCAGGTCTTAGTTTTATTTTTTGACTTATCAACATTTGATGTAGTTAATTTTTTATGTAGTTAATTCTTTCTTTCTTGAAGTCTTCTCTTCACTTGATTTCCAAGACGCCACACTTGCCTGGTTTTGCTCCTGTCTTCGGACTCCTTCTGTCTCCTTGGCTTATTCTTTCTCACCTCCCCAATCTCTACATGATAGAGTGCCTCAGGGCTTACTTTATAATCTGTATTATTTGCCATATATGTTTCATTGGTTATCTCAAATGGATTCATGGTTTTATGTTTCATCTATGCTGATTGTTCCCAAATTTATATCTCTAATCTGGGCCTCATCCATGAAATTCATACTCATGGAGTTGCTTACCCTATATTTTCATTTTCTTTTTTTTTTGAAACGGGTCTTGATCTGTCGCTCAGGCTGAAGTGCTGGGGCATGGTCACGGCTCACTGAAGCCTCAAATTCCCAGGCTCAAGTGATCTACCCACCTCAGCCTCCTGAGTAGGTGTATACCACCAGGCCTGGCTAATTTTTATTTTGGGGGTCTTAAGACTCCTTTAAGATGGGGTCTTGCTATGTTGTACAGGCTGGTCTCAAACTCCTGGGCAGAAGTGATTCACACATCTCAGCCTCCCAAAGTACTAGGATTACATGTGTGAGCCACTGTGCCCGGCCTCATTTCCACTTTCATCTCACACAGGTATCTCAAAATTTAACATGTCCTAATATTCCTCCAGGAACCTGCTCCTCTTACAGTCTTCCTCATCTCTGTAAATAGCAACTCCTTTCTTTTGGTTGTATAAGCCAAAAACCATGGAGTCATCCTTAATTCCTCTTTTTCTCTGCCACTGCACATATAATCCATAAGTAAATCCTGTCAGCTATACATGATATATACAATCTACTTCTCACCCTCTGCTACCTCCACCCTGAGTCTCCAAGGCACCTTCATGACTAACCTGGTTTCTCTGCTTCTGTCCCAGCCCAGCTTCAATCTCAACAGAGCAACCAGAATGGTTCTGTTAAACAAATCAGATCATGAAAGTCTTCTCCTCAAAACTCTCCAAAGGTTTCTCATTGTAAGTAAAAGTTAAAGTCTTTAGATCAAGGCCCTACATTACCTGGGCCCTATTACCTCTCTGACATCATCTCCTACCACTCTTGCTCTCTGACTTTTCTGAAGCATGCTGGCTCTCCTCGTTGTACTTTAAACACTCTAAGAATATACTCGTATCAAGGCCTCTGCCTGAAATACTTTTCTCCCAGATGTCAGCATGGCTTGTTCCTGCATCCCCTTTGGGTAGATACATAACTGTCCCCCCAGTGATTCCTTCCCTAATCACTCTAAAATAGTACTCCACCACCACCATATTCACACAGATATACATTTTTCACTTCTTCCTTGCTTTTTCTCCTTAGTACTTATCACTAACATATTCTGTATTTTACCTATTCATCTTAACTCTGGTCATCTTCCCCTGCTAGAATATAAATTCCATGAGGACAAATAATTTTGTGTTCAATGCTTTATTAGCCATCCCTAGAATAGTATCTGACACATAGAAGGTACTCAAAAAATAGCTGTTGAATTAATTAATATGCATGAGTAAAATTAAGGAAAGAAGGGAATTCTGGATGCCTCAGAATTCTTTGGAAATTTGGGAATTTCAGTTGCTTGATTATAATGCCATTAAGAGAACAGAAGACGGGCCCAGCGAGGTGGCTCATGCCTGTAATCCCAGTACTTTGGGAGGCCGAGGCAGGCAGATCATGAGGTCAGGAGTTTGAGACCAGCGTGAAACCCCATCTTTGCTAAAAATAAAAAAATCAGTCAGGTGTGGTGGTATGCACCTGCAATCCCAGCTACTCAGGAGGCTGAGGCAGGAGAATCGCTTGAACCTGGGAAGTGGAGGTTGCAGTGAGCCCAGATAGTGCCACTGCACTCCAGCCTGGGTGACTGAGAGAGACTCCATCTCAAAAAAACAGAAAAAGAACAAAAGATGGAGGGTTGATTTACTCTATTTTTCATTTGAGGTTTAGACGTACATGTACAGGTTTGTTATACAGGTAAACTTGTGTCACAGGGGTTTAGTGTACAGATTGTTTCATCATGCAGGTACCAAGGCTAGCAACCAATAGTTATTTTTTCTGATCCTCTCCCCTCTCCGACGCCCACCCTCAAGTAAGTCCTAGTATCTGTTGTTCCCCTCTTTGTCTTCATGTGTTCTCATCATTTAGTTCCCACTTATAAGAGAGAACATGTAGTACTTGGTTTTCTATTCCTGCATCAGTTTACTGAGGATAATGGCCTCCAGCTCCAATGTAACAGAATATAGAGCCCAGAAAGAAGGCCATGCATCTACAACCATCTGATCTTCAACAAAGCTCACAAAAACAAGCAATGGTGAAAGAACTCCCTATTCAATAAATGGTACTGGGATAATTGGCTAGCCATATGCAGAGGACTGAAACTGAAATCCTTCCTTACGCCATATACAAAAATCAAATCAAGATGGATTTACGACTTAAATGTGTAACCACCCTACTTATTACCTCATTAATTCCAGGTCTTGTGCTAGATGGAGGGAAACATTCACTTAGCCATAAGTGAAACTGTCTAACCCTTTTTGTTTTTTCAAAAACCAAACAAGGTGTTCTCAAACTGGAGTTCTGCAATAATTCTCAATTCTCAACCCAAATATTTATGTTTTACTTGACGGAGTTCAGAACGTGATACCTCAAAATACAGCACCCTGGCATCAGAAAGATCACTCTCACCCTCCCCTCACGCTTCTTCCTAAAGCATACTCCTAACACCAAGAAAGGATTTTTTACTATTCTCCTAAAGCAGGTCATAAGACCCTCATTCAAGAGGTCCTACCTATAACTGGAGGAAAGAAGCATCTTTATCGCTGAAGACAGAGGGATACAGAAAAGAATCTTAATAAAGATCTTGCTAAGCCCCTCCACACCCCACCCCCAGTTTACTATCATAAAATTATACTTTTTTATCCAGTCATACTTCTTCACAGCTATCCACTTCATCAAATCTAACATAAAAAATACACAAATTTACCCATTTCTTCAGGTCTTCATTTCCTTATGAAGGCTCCAGTGCCACATAAAATTCATTAAGTAAATCTGTATGCTTTTTTTTATTGTTAACAAATCTGTCTTTTGTTATAGGGATGTCAGTCACGAACCTAGCAATGAATGAAGAAAATATATCTTTCTTCCTCTACATACTTTTAAATCCATTATTACACTAGGGAGCCCTTATTCATTTATTTGTATATAAATTGGCACAGTCTGTCTACATAACAACTGCCTTTTTGAAATACCCACTTGGGTGTCTCAAATATACCTCAAACTCAAACTACTGAAACATGAAATTCTAAACTTCCCTTCATCCCTTCAAACCTGATCCTCTCCACCAGAGCTTCCCATCTCAATGAATTCATCATCAAATATTGTTGATTTTCCCTCCTAAATGTCTTGAGTCCATCCACTTGTCTCCAACTCCAACCTGCATCCACCCCTATATCCATCCTCTTCTCAACAAATATCCACAAATAGCCGAGTAATCATTTAGAAATGCAAATCTAATAGTAACCTCACTTTATACTTAGAATGTTTAAATGTCCTCCCATCAGAAGATATAAAATTTAACACAATCTACAAGGCTCTACTTCTCCAGCTTAATTTCTAATCATACCTACTTTTTCTAATATTGGCTTTCTTTCAGTCTCTGATCTCTACCTTCAGATGCCTAAATCAGGCACCTGAAAAACAACTACGGTATACCTGAGGAGTAAGGATAAAACAGTTTTCACCTAAAATCCCTGACTTCATATATATGAGGATATAAAAATTTCAAAAGACATTAGTAACAGCCTATTTTTATTTTGTGACATGGCTCACAAGAAACCTCTTACTCTGTATACAGAATGACAGCTACTGACAGACTAAAAATCCTATCTTCCCTTCTCCTTTTCACTTCCAAGAAAAAAACACAACCTCCTTCTGTTTTGACTGTAAGTTTAAATATACAGACACTCATTGGAAAATCAAAGTAATACAAAGCCAAATAATCATACATTATCTAAATATTCCTCAATTTTGTTTTTTCAAATAAATTATACTTTATTCATCCCATTATGCCTAAGTAACACTTTGTCTTTACTGGTTATACATAAATGTTTTTTTTAAGTACTTAGCATAATACCATGCACTTGTGGGTACCTAATCTGTACTGCATTACTTGATTATAATAATAATGGTGATGAAACTAGAAATTTGAGATCAAAATATGTTAAGGAATTTATTAAAGATAACCGTATGACCTTTGTATATGCACTATACAAATTTCAAAACAATATTCCTTTCCCTAAACTTATTATTAGTAAAGTTCTTGAGTGTTATATTTTGTATTTTTCTCCCAAGTAAGGAGGAAAAGTGAATACAGTGATTAAGTAGTTAGATAAGAGGAATCATTATGACCAAATAGAATATGGAAATACTTAATCAAAGAATAAAGAAAGAAGCCAGGCATGATGGTGTGTGCTTATAGTCCCAGCTACTTGGAAGGCTAATGTGGGAAGATCACTTGGGCCCAGGAATTCGGGACCAGTCTAGGCAATATAGTGAGACCCCCATCTCTACTTTCTAAAAATAATTTTTTAAATAAAAAGAATATAGAAAGAACTGAATAAAGAACCCAGTAAAGACTCATATGATTCTTCGTACATGAGAAAGCTGGCATAATCAATCACTGGAGAAAGAAACGGCTATTCAACAACAAATGTGGTGGGAAAAACGGCTTTCTCCACGAGGCAAAAAAATTAGACCCTTTTCTTATACCATAATCCCCTTACCAAAATAATAAAAGGAAAAAAATTCAAATGTATTAAACATATGGAAATGAAAAACGAAACTTCAAAACTATTTCAAGAAAATCTAGGAGAATGTATTTGTGGTCTCTGAGTAAAGAAAAATTCCTGAAATAACATGTAGTATAAAAAAGAATGATTGATTTGAATAAATTAAAATTTTAAACTTCTATTTAACAGAAGTTTGGAGTTTCGCTCCTAAAACTAAAGGCAACGTTTTAAGACAGGGTGCAGACTGACAGAAGATATCTGTTATAAATGTCACAGACTAAGGATCAATCTAAAACAAAGGTCTGCCAACTTTTTCTATAAAGAGAGTAAATATTTTAGGCTTTGCAGACCATATGCTCTCTGCCACGACTACTCAACTCTGCCACTGTGGTGCAAAAGCAGGCACACACAATACGTAAATAAATGAGTGTGTCTGTATCCCACTAAAACTATTCAAGAACACTGAGATTTGAATTTCCTATAATGTTCATAGGTTGTAACATTTTATTCTCCTTTAATTTTTTTTCAGAATGATTGGAAAATAAATGGAAAAGCCATCCTTAGCTCACAGGCCACACAGAACAGGTGGCAGGCTGGATATGGCCCATGGGCTACAGTTTGCTGAATCTGTCCAGAGTACATAAAGAATTCCTATAAATCAATAAAAGATAAATAATCCAACAGAAAAATGCATAAAGGATATAAAGAGGTTATTAATAAGAGGAACTCTAAAGGTCCATAAAACATATGAAAAGATGTTCAACTTCGCTAGAAATTAAGGAAACAAATTAAATCACTACGACATTACCTTTCTCTTACCAGACTGAGAAAAAGACATCTGACCATACGACACTATTGGACAGGGCAAAACAAAAACTCTCAAACACTTCTAAGAATATAAATTGGTACAGTGACAAAGTAGTGAAATCATGTAGTGAAAGTAATAATGCAAATAACCTAAAAATGCAAATAACTTACATTTGCATGTCCATTTCTAGGTATAGCACCTAGAAAAACTCTAATGTGCAATAAGGATATTCACTGGAACATTATCTGTGATCCCACACACACACACAAAAAAAACAGAAAACTCAAATTCATATTAGGAGGGAAATGGATGGAAGAAATAAGCTCATAAAATTGAATACTATACAATACATAAAAGAAACTAGTTTCTAACAAGAGCAAAATAGCAAGTTGCAGAATGATATAGAAATGATACTACTTATTATATTTTAAAACACACAATACTAAAATAAAAATCGTTCATGGACACATTTATACTGGGAATTTTCATCTCTGATAACGGAGATTCAAATATTAATCTTTTTAAACCAAATTCTAAATCTGTCTAGACTATATATTATCTATGTCTGTGTGCATATGTGTTAGGATATAGTTATAGCAATGAGAACTAGTAAATCACGAAGCTATGTTTTATTTGGAAAAAGAATGGGATTTACATTTTAGAAAAATCAGATGAACATTTAAGAAAATTCATTCTTACAGCAAAACAGAGAATGAACTAAAGGGTACTGAGATTGCAAGACACAATAATTTAAGTGAGATGAGATCCTGAAGAAATGAGAACGAAGAGGTAAAGAGAAGACAAAGTTCAGAAATATTCAAGTTTTAATCAACTGGACTTGATGACTGACAGATGTTGGCAGCCATTTTGGGGAGTATAGGAAACTTCATACATTTTTCCAACTGTTTCCTGTATATACTTGCTACGGGCTTTTAAACTGCTTTTAAATGTACATCTGCATTCGTTGATGATGATAATGGTCATCAGCTACAGCTAAATGATTGAAAAAGAATTTTAGAAAACAAAACATCAGTTAAAGCAATTTTTAAAGATGTAGCAGAAAGGTTTTCTACGTTTTGCAGTTTCTGCCAGAATACACACACACACACACACACGTATATATACATATATATATATATGGATATACACACACACATATATACGGATGTGTGTGTGTGTGTATATGGATATATGTGTGAATATATACGTGTGTGTGTGTGTGTGTACAGTATGTTCCTGAGGGCTAAAGATATGGTTGAATGCTAATACAGCTTAATCTTCAATTACTAGAGAAAAAGATGATGAGAGTTCAAAGTACACGAGTACAAGTCCAGATTCCACCATTTACTGTATGACTTTGGTCAAGTTACTTAACCTCTTACTCTCTGCCTCAGTTTTTTTATCTGTTAAATGAGTAAAATAGTAGAATTTATTCCACAAGATTGTGAAAATTAAATCAGCATAATTATGTATGGGTTTATGTATGTATGTATGCATATATGTATGTGTGTACTCACACACACACGTTTGTGATTATTATTTGTACATCAACTACTGGGAACCCATTAAGTGACAGGGCATTATACTATGTGCTAGAGAAGTGGCAATAACAAATTTACATTTTTGCCCTCTTAAAGTACATAGCCTTTATGATGTGACAGATAGATATGTGAATGTACGTGCTGTCTTCAATCTACTTAAGTAATTAATTCCTGAAACTATTTCTCAATCTAACTAAGACTATCAACAATTTTCATGTCATGTAATCTTTCAACAATTGCTAAAAATCAGTGGAAGTAGGTTATGGTTATATAGAGAAAAACCTTTTCTAAAATATAACTGTTTCTATGAGCAGGTCTTTAATAGAAAATAAAAATAAAATAAAATACAGATCTATGAATGTTGTTACTTTGTAAAGTATATTTTCATTCTTATCTCTAAGTTTTCCACTTACTCTATTTCTTCCATCCTTAATGTAGGCTAGTCTAGCAGATTAAAAAAATACATAAAACTCCCAGAAACTTATCTCTCAATTCCACCTCCCCATTCCAAGAATGTAACAAATTCTTCACTGTTAATTTCTTCTACCCTTAACCACACTGTTAATCTGAAAGATTCATAAATAATATCCTCAGAAACTACTTGGGTCTTAAAATTACAAAGAAAATGATGGCTAAATAAATACTAACAAGAGTTTTTTATTGCTTAGTTGAAAATGAGTTAGTGTATTTAGAATGTAAAACCTTTTGTTTCCATGCTGTAATCAATGTACATTTTCTTTAATAAAATGTGCATTTTCTTTAATAAAATGTTTATTGTCAAAAATAGCTCATATAACAGTCATTCCCTGATCATTTAACTTTTTAACACTCTTTCAACAAAAGATATCTTAAATGTTTCCAGCTCTCTACTGCAAATTTACAGTACTAATCTCTGCCAGCCATTTTGTTTTCAGCTTGTAACACTTGCAGCCAGCTGCCTTCAGCCTGCCTCTATTAGCACATCGGATAATTTAGAAAATAAGTACAGAAACCTACAAAATATAGTTAATTTCTATCAGGATATATCTATATATTTTTTCTTTAATATGCTTTATTTTATGATGCTTCTCTACTTCCTTTCAATATTATTCATTCTCTTAATGTAAATGCTCATTCCTGCTCACAGTTACTTTCCCTCCCCCAAATCCTATAATTGAAGTTGACCTATTACCATTTAAGAATTTTCCAATTTTAATAGAATAAAGTACAGGCATATTTTAAATATTTTCTGTAAAAGCACAGAAAGGATGCACATTTTGTACTATAAAACTTACAACTATATTCCAGCAGACTATCTAGCCAAGAATAATAAATACGTAAAAGCTAACATACATTATTCTCACATCTCAAGGGTATTTCTAATAGCTGGCAGAGAGCAAACAATTCTCTACCTGTTCTGACTTGCAGCATCCTGCTGTTTGAGTGTCAATAACAATGTGGCCTCACCAAGCATCATAAAGTCTTAGATGACAAATTATCTAATGCAATTTTAATATGATGGGGAAGGGTGGGACCAAAGAGTTAGTGTCCTGTTCTTCAGAACTCTTTTCCATCACATCTGTCTCCTTCCCTCAACAAGTTCCACTCATCTATATTTAATTAATGTTATGAAATTATGTTATTCATTAACCCATTCTATCACTTAACACAGAACTTTTTAGAGAGACCCTTCTAGTTCACTACAGAATACTACTTAGAAAGTTCTTTAACTTGATAGAATATAACACTTCTGTTAAGTAACAACGAGCAAAGCAAAAAATAAAAATTAGAAAAGACACTAAAAAAAAAGTTCAGTGATTAAGATTACTAAAGTGCTTTAGCGACTTCATTTTCTCTTCCAAACCCCTTCCCTTCTCCAAGGCATTTTTGTTTTTACGTGATACTAATCACCCAGGCTGCTGTAAAAGCCTCCGGTTAGAATGGATTCAGAGGCTGCTGTATCTTGTGAGGAACCAATCAGATTTCTTTGTTTCATCTGCAACATTCCATCAGGGTTATATAACACTTTAGATCCATGAAACATTTCAATAATATAGTATATTTCAATCTGTAGTTAGTTATTGTCACTAAACTTGACCAAAAAAATCTCATATTATTCTTGTGTGTTATTCAATAAAATCAAAGAAATATAGTACAGATGAGAGATTTGTTTTTAATTTTTCTTTTTTGGGAGAACAGAATTTGCTTTGGCTACAAAAAAGAGTTTCTGAAAATATACAATATGAGTACTATGGAGACTACTAGGATTATTGCTGATTCCTTAATATTTTTGTCTACAGTAAGGTGGGTAAGGTAATCTAACACAGTGGCAGACAGTCATACAGTTGTTAATTCTTATCACATACAAAATGTCTTTAGCATGGAATAAAACAGCATACATTTTTAAGCTCAGGCTGAATCTTTTCCAAATCTTTTGAAAGCACAGAAAAATTAAGTATTTAAAATGTTTGGACCAATATTTTCTCAAATAAGAAAATCTGAATTCTGAATGTCATCCTCCAACTTACTACCCACAAAACTAACCAAAATAATATACCAGCAGCATTGCTAGCTATATGATCAGCATACTTGCATTACACTTGTAACAGAACCATACATATATTCTCTCTTCCAGAGATAAATGCTACCTAACTTAAATACTGCTCTTCTATGCTATTAATACAGCAACACAGATATTCAAAAACATATTAAGCTAAAATCTGTGAATCTAGTATTTTCTTTCTTTTTACAACTCAAAGGCATCCAACAGATGATGGTTACAAATCGGCACCAGATTAAAATAGTGGCCCCAACACATTAAAAAGCTGAATCTGCTGGGTGTGGCTTAAGTAAACATCTCGTCTCAACTGGACAGCTCCCCAGTAACACAGCCACAGAAACCCAAAATATATGAGTACATAAGCAAAGTGCTTCTGGAGAGGGTGGGAAACTAAACCTCCATGTTTCATCTATGCTTAATGTTCAGTTGTTTCTATACTGTACTTCTGAGATGACAGTGCCTTGAGTCAATGCTGAACATTGTTCAAGAAACCAAGGACAGAGAAATGTTACTTGTCCTACTTCCTTTCCTTTATACTCCCTGTCTACAACATGGCCGTTCTTACAAACATTTTGCTTTCAAAAAAGAGGTAATCATTTAAATCATGACTATGTGCAATGCGAACTCACACTGCATTATAGTCATCAATAAAATATGAAGTGCCAACTCCTCGGTTCGTTCTACTGATTTTCCATATCTCACCACAGAATGCGCTACTAATGCTTTCTGCTATTATAAAATGAACAATATTGGGAAAGCTGCGACAAATGTACAACAGAGAAAATATAAAAACTACAAGTGCTTACTTTTAAAAAATCCAGTATTAATAGAAAAAAACCTTCATGAACACCTGTCTATATAGATACACACATTGCAATTTTTAGTATAAATATAAATGTTTATAAACTACCATCCATGCATCTAGTAATGTTATACATGCAATATTCCTGAACCTCTTTATATAGAAGGCCTGCAGATTTTAGAACTACAACAGTTTCATTCTTACTGGCCAGAATCAAATATTAAAACAGCTAAAGACATCTGACATACTGAACCACATCCAAGCCTTTAATCTTGTTAACAATTTTCTCTCCTGTTCAGTGTAGCAAACTCACCTCTGGATCATACTGACAGTTATTTTTTTCCCAAGCCCTGTACATGCTGCACCATTTTGTTTGTCTTCTGGACAGTGGAGAAATCGGCAGAACAGCAGTGAAGGAGTGTACTGGAGTCAGCAGAGTCAGTGCCAGCCTCCTGCTGCAGTCTGTATATTGAACGCACTCAAACCCACAGGTGCCTACGTAAAATCCTCCAGCTGCAGCCTGCAACTTAATGTTTCCTTCAGCAGTGAATCTGTATGCTACTTTCACTTTGCTTTAATCCAACAAAAGGACAGAATGCACAACAGTATGCCAGATGATTTTGCAAAAAATACTTATACAGACATTGACTCTATTAAGTAGCCAAAAAAAAATGAATTTTTTAATCATGAAGATTCAGAAGGACAATCACCAAAAGAGAAATGTATTTCTAACATTTCTAAAATTCTAAACTGATAATTTTTTCAAGAAAATTTAGCACTAAATACTAACATGTGTCTTAATTTTCTTACATGAAATAGCTTATGAAAGTAATTTTTACATATCATATCATATATAAATGCATAAATAAGCTTTCCTCTACCCATACCTTTCATCAACAAATAATTCATTTATGAGAAGGAAATGTGGAACTTATCTGATAAAAAGGCAAAGTGAATCTAAATAAATCAATGCTCAATAAATCACAGATAAAACAAGAAACAGAGGCTCACATTCCTTTCACACAAACTTCAAACACATAAATTCTTATCCACCAGACTTGCAAAATTGGAAGAAACCTTAAAAAAGACAAATCCAAACCTTTGATTTTTCAGATTAACAAATTAAGGACAGAGAGTTTAAGGCTAAGGTACTTTTCCCAAGGTCATAAAGCTATTCTATAGCAGAGCCTGGTCTTTTAAACACAGCGTTTAGTAAATAATGACTACTAAAACTCATTCAAGATGAAACAGTAACCTGAATATTGTTATAACTATTAAATAAAGTCTATAGTTTAAAAAATATGAAAAAGAAATATCCAAGTCCAAATACCTGAACAGGTATATTCTACCAAACATTTAAAGAAATAACACAAATTCTAGAATTTCTTCCAGAAAACAAAAGAGCAGCAAATACTCCCAACTCATGAGGACAGAACTACTCGAATGTCAAACCAGATAAAGAAATTACCAAAAAAAGAAAACTACACACCAAAATCCCTTTATGAGCATAGAAACAAAGAGCCTCAACAAAATATTAGGAAACAAAATCCAGTAATGTAGAAAAAGAACAATAAACTATGAGTAGGTGGGGTTTATCTGGAAATGCTAGATTAGTTCAGTATTTGAAAATCATTCAGTGCAATCTTCCATATTAATGGTTCAAAGAAGAAAAATCGCATGATCTTATTACCTGATCAGAGAAAAAGTATTTTAAAAACATTTAGTACTTGAAGAAAACTAGGAATATAGGGTAACTACTTCAATTTGATGAAGAACATCTATAAAATATCTATAGCTAACATCGTATTTCTTGGTGAAACACAACGTTTCTCCCCAATGATCAGGAAACAAGGCAAGAATACCCACTCCCACCACTCTTTTTTTTTTGAGATGGAATCTCACACTGTCACCTGGGCTGGAATGCAATGACACAATCTTGGCTCACTGCAACCTCTGCTTCCTGAGTTAAGTGATTCTCCTGCCTCAGCCTCCCAAGCAGCTGGGATTACAAGCACCCACCACCATGCCCACCTAATTTTTGTATTTTTCATAGAGACCAGGTTTTATCACGTTGGCCAGGCTGGTCTTGAACTCCTGGCCTCAGGTCATACACCTGCCTCGGCCTCCTGAAGTGCTGGCATTACAAGTGTGAGCTTCCGCACCCAGCCTATATATATGTTTTAAATATTAGCAATGTACAATAAGAAACAAAAATTTTAAAACCAATAGTCTTCATCTGTGATTTCTCTTTCCATGGTTTCAGTTACCCACAGTCAACTGCAGTCTGAAAATATTAAATGGAAAATCCCAGAAATTACCAATCCATAAGTTTTAAATTATACTCCATACTGAGTGGTGTAATAAAATCTTACACCATCCTGTCCAGGACGTAAATCATCCCTTCTACCATATCCACTGCTGTATACTGTACCTGCCATTAGTCAGTAACTTCCAGCATATCTATGCTGTATATCCTACCTGCCCATTAGTCGTTAGATATGTTTAGTAGTGACCTCCGTTATCAGATCAACAGTTCACAAGAAGGATGAATAAAGTACAATAAGATATTTTGAGAGAAAAAGATCACATTCATATTTGTTATAATGGTTCATTTATTATTAGTTATTATTGTATCTTACTATGTGTAATTTATAAATTAAACTTTATCAAAGGTACATATGTATGTATAAGAAAAGACATAAATATATATAGGGTTTGGTACTATCTGCAGTTTCAGGAATCCACTGGGGCCTGTGGTGTGTATCCCCTGTGGACAGAGGGGACTAATGTACCACTAGCTTAAAAAAAATACTTAAGTGTTAAGTCTAATGAAACATGTACAATATCTGTATACTGGAAACTACCAAATGCTGATGAAAAGTATCAGGGAAGAACTAAACAAACAGAAAGACATAACATGTTCATGTACTAGAAAACCCCACATGGAAAAAATGTTCTATCCCAGTTGATCTATAGATTTAATGTAATTCCACCTAAAATCCCAGAAGGATCTTTTTATAGACAGACAAGATGATTCTAAAATTTATATAGAAAAGCAAAAGATCTAAAATAGCTACAACAATTTTGAAAAAGAACAAAGTTGGAGGAATTATACTACCCTATTTTAAGACTTACTATAAAGCTACAGTAATCAAAACAGTGCAGAACTGGCAAAAAAAAAAAAAATACAAAGAGATCAGTTAACAGAACAGACAATGCAGAAATAGACCCAAATAAATACAGCCAACTGATTTTTAACAACAGTGCAAAAGCTATTCAAAGGAAAAGTGTAGTCTTTTCAACAATGGTGCTGGAACAATTACATACCCATACAAACAAACAAACAAACAAAAAAAACCCCAAACATATCAACCTTAACCTCACACTTTATAGAACAAATATATCATACATCTAAATAGAAAATTTTTAGAAAAAACATATAAGAAATCTTCATGACCTGTGGGTAGGCAAAGAGTTTTTAAAAATGAGATCAAAAACATGAACCATTAAAAAAAGATAAATCAACCTTAACAAAACACTGTTAAGAGAATAAACAAAGCAAGCAAAACACATATCCAGCAGAAGACTTGTATATAGAATATACAATGAACTCTTAAAATTCACCAATAAGAAAACAAACAAATAAAAAATGAGCGAAAGATCTGATGACACTTTACTGTTGAAGATACATAAAAGACTAAGCACATGAAAAGACGTTCATTAGCCATTAGAGAAATGCAAATTAAAACCACAATGAGATACCACTACACATAAAATGACTAAATTTTTTTACAGTTGACAATATCAAGTGCTACCAAAGGGGTGGAGCAATTGGAACTCTCATATGCTGCTGGTGGGAATGAAGAGTACAGCTACTCTGGAAAATTGTTTGGCAGTTCCTTATGTAGTTAAACATACACCTACCATATGATCCAACAATCCTACTTTCTAGGCATCAGCCCTACAGGTACGAAAACTTATGCTCACATAAAAATCCATACACGAATGTTTAAAGTGGCTCTATTCATAATCACCTAAAATTGGAAATAATCCAAATGTTCTTCAGTGGGTGAATAAATAAGCAAACAATACATCCATACAATGGCATACCACTCAGCAATAAAAAGGAACACAAACTAGTGCTGTTTGGCACAACAACTCAGATGAATCTCAAAGGCATTATCCCAAGTGAAAGAAGCCAGTCTTCAAATGTCATATACAGGATACCTCAGAGATACTGCTCGTTCCATTCCAGACTACTGCAAGAAAATGAAGATCGCAATAAAGCGAGTCACACAAATTTCTTGGTTGCCCAATGCAGACAAAAGTTATGTTTACAATACACTGTAGTCTATTATGTTTGTGTTAAGTTTATAATAGCATTATATCTAAAAGGAAATGTATATAACTTAATTAGAAATACTTTCTTGCTAAAAAATCCTGTCATCTGAGCCTTCAGAAAGTTGGGATCTTTTTGCTGGTGGAGGGTCTTTTTTGTTGATGGATGCCGACTGATTAAGGTGTTAGTTTCTGAAGGCTGGCATGGTTGTGACAATTTCTTAAGACAACAAATGAAGTTTGCCACATCAACTAACTCTTCCTTTCATGAAAGATTTCTCTGTAGCACATGATACTATTTGATGGCATTTTACTCAGTAGAATTTCTTTCAAAATTGAAGTTAATCCTTTCAAACCCTGGCACTGTTTTATCAACTAGGTTTACGAAATATTCTAAATTTTTTGTTGGCATTTCAACAATGTTCACAGCATCTTCACCAGGTATAGACTCCATAACCCAAGAAACCACTTTATCTGCACATTCGTAAGTGCTTATCCATTCAAGTTTTATCATGAGATTACTGCAATTCAGTACATCTTCAGGTTTTATTTCAAAATCTAGCTCTCTTATTTTTTCCACACATTCAGTTACTTCCTCCAATGAAGTCTTCAAAGCTATCCATGAGGGTTGCAATCAACTTCTTCCAAACTCATGTTAATGTTGACATTTTGACCTCCTCCCATGAATCACAAATGTTCTTAACGGCATCTAGAATGGTAAATCCTTTCCAGGTTTTCAATTTACTTTGCCTAGATCCATTAGAGGAATCACTGTCTATGGCAACCATAGCCTTGCAAAATGCATTTCTTAAATAATAAGCCTTAAAAGTCAAAATTCACTCTTTGATCCATGGCTGAAGAATGAATGTTGTGTTCACAGGCACGAACATAACATTAATCTCCTTGAATGTTTCCAACAGAGCTCTTGAGTGCCTAGATACACTGTCAATGGGCAGCATTATTTTGAATGTTATCTTTGTTTCTGAGCAGCAGATCTCAACAGTGGGTCTAAAATATTTAGTAAACCATGTTGTAAATAGATATGCTGTCATCCAGGCTTTATTGTTCCATTTATAGAGCACAGGTAGAGTAGATTTAGCAATTCTTTAGGGCTCTAGAATTTTGGAAACAGTAAATGAGAACTGGCTTCAACTTAAAGTCACCAGCTGCATTTGCCCCTAACAAGAGAGTCAACCTGTCCCTTCAAAGCTTTGAACCCAGGCACTGACTTCTCTCTAGTGATGAAGTCCTAGATGGCATCTTCTCCCATACAAAGCTGTTTCATCTACATTGAAAACATGTTGTTTAGTGTAAATGTAACCATCTTCAAGGCTCATTAGTCTCTCAGGTGAAGGATGGGAGAAGGGAGTGACTAGAAAGGAGTATCATGATGTAACCTGTAAGTTGATGTAGGCTAGTTGTGGTGGTATCTACACACATTTAATGTGTGAAAATTCATAAAACTGCACATCAAAATAAAAAAGGAAATTCTAGGCTGGGTGTAGTGGCTCACTGCTGTAATCCCAGCACTTTGGGAGGCTGAGGCAGGTTGATCACAAGATCAAGAGATCAAGACCATCCTGGCTAACATGGTGAAACCCCATCTTAACTAAAAATACAAAAAATCAGCTGGGTGTGGTGGAGGCTCAGGGGGCTGAGGCAGGAGAATTGCTGGAACCTGGGAGGCAGAGGTTACAGTGAGCTGAGATCACGCCACTGCACACTAGCATGGCGACAGAGCAAGACTTCATCAAAAAAAAAAAAAAAAAAAAAAAAGGGAAAATTCTCCCTCATAATTTTTTAAAACTTCAACTACCACTGGATGGTCATGACTTCCAATTCTCTATTTCCTTCTCTGCCCTCTGCCTTCTTTTCAGGGTCCATAACCCAAATATCTAACATCCTCTGGATAACCCATCATCGCCTCAAATTTCACTTCTAGGGAAGGGAAAAAACTGGAGATTGAGTTCAATCACCAATGGCCTATGCTTTAATCAATCAGGCCTGCATAATGAAGCCTCTACAAAAACCCTAAACAATGGGGTTCACAGAGTTTCTGGGTCAATGAACCTCATATCAGGAGAGTGGGGCAACCCCACTCCAATTCCACAGGAACAGAGCTTGTGTGCTCAGATCTTATCCTATGTACTTCTTCATCTGGGTGTTCATATGGATTCTCTGTAATATCCTTTATAATAAATTGGTAAATGTTAAGTATCTTCCTGAGTTCTGTGAACTGTTCTGACAAATTACTGAACCCAAGGAGGGAGCCACGGGCACCTAGAAATAATAGCTTGCAGGTCCAAAGTACAAGGGTCTGCACTTGCAGTTAGAGTCTAAGTGAGGGGTAGTCTTGTGGGACTAGTCCTCAACCTGTGGAGTCTGACTGACTCCTGGTTGTCAGAATTAAATTGTAGGATACCCAGTTGGTACTGGAAGAGTTGGAGACTTGTTTAATGGGACACATTTGGTGTCACAATGTGTGAGTATAGAAAAAGGTTTTCTTTTAGTAACTTGATACATAGCACTGCTCTATCTCCAGTAGCTCTAGGAAGCACTCGATAAGTATTTTTGTTGAGTAAATTAAAAAGGCTAAGGCTCTTCCTTCATTTGACCTACACCCGATCAATCATGCAGTTCAGTTGATCTTTTCTCCATACCACTGCCATGCTCTTAGTTCAGACCCTCATTATCTCTTGCCTGGATGCTGCTGCAATAGCTCCTACAGATGGGCATGTCATTTCACCTACCCAAAGTCACATACACCCCTTTCTGGGAACGGCCCTTTAAAAACTTTCACTCTTTATACTAATTTACTTTCTCCCTCTACCATAGATGAAGTGCACTGGGATAGTTAGCTAACCCAAGCTGAGATGATCACAAACCTTACCCACACCCTAGTCCAAAATGTAACTGACTTGTGAAAGGGTGGACACCAGACCTAAATAAGACCAAGGTTGACCTACCCATGAGCTTATGGATTTGAAAACGAAAGAACTGAATCAGTATCCTCCTCTGGGTGCCTGGACTATAAGATACAAAACTCAGATGTTGGTAGCTATGTTCTACTATTTGAACTGAATAGCAGAGGAAACAAAAGTACAAGTTTGTGAGAGAATGAAATAGACATGCAGAAAGAAATAGATGTAAGAAATGGGAGTGAACCACAGTACCAAACTACCTATATATAGTTCACAAAATGTGTCAAGTTTTCTCACAACTTCATGTCTTTACACTTGCTGTACTCTGTGCCTGAAATTTCCTCTTCCCCATTTCTCAAAGTGGCTAACTGCTATGTAGGCTTGGTGATAGTCACCACCTCCTCCAAGAATTGTTCCATTTCCCTCCAGTCTGAGATTGAGTCCTTCCTTGGAACTCCCTTAGTACCCTGTGTACAACTTTATCACAATACTTCTCATACTGTATTTTAGTAATACTGGTTTATTTATGCCAGGCAGTATAATCTGGCAAAAACTATGTCTTTTATTTCTAAGTAAACTGTGTTCCCCAATACTCTACCTGGCTCACATTAAGTGCTCACCCTATAATCAGGGATGGAAAGATAACACAGAAAGGAAGGAAAGAAGTATCTAATAGTACCTCAGGCTTAGAGCATGGATCCACTGGAAGCTTAACAGAAAGGAAGACTGAATGGTCTGACCATTTTTAAAATGGAAACAGAGTAGAATGGCAAAGTAACACAATATTCTGAGTAAAGAAGTGACTATACTGACTAGTAAATGAATAATACCAGAGCTAAGACCATGAAGTGTGATGTAAATTTTTGAAGCAAATAGTACAGCTAGGTTTACTTTGGAAAAAATCATGTTTTCTTCAATATTCTCTTTCTCCCAAAGAACATTCCCCAGCCAAGTCTTCTGTGGTTAGGATAAAAGGTGACAACAAAAAAACAGACAAATATGTTCCTAATACTTGAGTTTGAAAAAACCTGTCCTCTTTCAGGTACAAAAAAGATTTAAGTCATTAAAATTATATGTTTAGGAAAAAAATTAAATAGGAGAAAATCTCCCATTCACTCCTATTCCAGAAGAGAATTCCCCTGGTTAAGAACAATCATAGAAATCTGTCTTCTGGGATGATCTGCTGGTTGGTTTCCCAGCCAGGGCCTCTGATACTAAAATCCTATAGTTTCGGGCCCAGTCCTCAGCTCTGCAGTCAAGAACCAAGTCATTTAAGATCTTCAAAGTGGTAAGCCTCAGACTAAGCTCTGCAGTTAAGAATCAAGTCATTTAAGATCTTCAAAGTGGTAAGCCTCAGACAGATTAATTTATACTACAAAAGCTCTACATTCTACAAACTTCTTATCAAAATATTAGTATTATTAACAAACTTAAGGTGGTCTTGTCTTTCCTATATTAGGCAAATTTGGGCTTGTCTTTCTAACTCTTGGTATGAGAAAAACTGTTAATTTTTAAAATAAACAAAACCCAAAACTAGGTTAGAAAAACAAACCGGCAGACTCCACTAGTTGCCTATCCATCCTTTATTTCATGCTAAAAGAATCCCGATTTTATTTTAGGTATTTGCTTCAAGGGAGGCTGGTTCTCAGGGGTTGAGCTTTGATGAGTAAATGTATCTCAATAACATCATTTGCAATTTCATTAACTGGCTTAAGAAAGGTTAAGTGATAGAACCTGGCCAACTGGAATGTGAAGTAAATGGTGGCGGGAGCAACCAGTGGGGTGTCTGTTAGGAAAGCTTTTCTTAACTTGAAAAGGGACCCAAGAAGGGATTAGTTGTTCTAGTAGTCTATGAACAATGCTGTGTGTGGATGCGAAAGCTGAAGGTACTGCAGTCATCTTGCCGCTATGTTAGGAGAAACCTGAGAACAATAACCAATATGCTGAAAATGGCGAAGTAGAAAGGGAGAAAGAAATTGAGTCTTTGGCAATGATGTTGAGTTTCAGGATTAATTTACCTGCAATCTTCCTACTTCTGGAATTCTTAGTTATATGAATATATAAATCCCCTTCAATGTCTCAGTATTTTAAATTGGATCTCTAGTAATTCTAACCATCCTAACTACCACAATGGCAAATAAAACTGACTAGGGAGGAGACTATACAGAATCTAATCAAACTCAAATTTTAACATAAAATTCGTATTTCCTCTAAAAAGTTCAAGTTTAATAACTATGAGATCAAGAGGACTAAGCTTAGATGTTAAGATCATTTTTACTCACCAGTTTAAAACCCTGCAGGGGTTCACTTGCAGCTTTAAGGATATAATCCAAAGTATTTAGCATGGCACACAAAGCATATCATTAACTGATGAGTGATTACTGTGATAAACTGTCCATACTTTTTAGCAACTTTCTTACTCACCCTAGGTTCCAGAAATAGAAAGAATTATTGCAGTGACTAGAATAGACCATATAGTCTCCTCTCTCCATTTACTAGCAAATGCTGCTTTTTCTATTTGGACCCCTATTAACTTGTCCTTTACAATTCAACTTGCATTCTCCTCTCCTCCCAGCCTATCCTCCAAGTATATTGTTACTATGGTTTAGAAATCTCTCTCCTTGAAATGCCAGATGTAGGTGATGGGGAGGAAGGCAGCAAATCACACTGCCACGTGTGTTCCTATGCAACAATTTTGCATGTTCTTCACATGTACCCCAAAACCTAAAATGCAATAAAATAAATAAATGGAAAAAAAAAAAAGAAATCTCTCTCCTTTATTAAACTTTGAGCTCCCTGAGACTAGGAAATATCTCCATCATGTGCCACAATCTCTGATATACAGTAAGCACTAAAAAATATTTGTGGAGTCAATTAATGAACCTAAACTGGAGGCAGCCATAAGTTCTTTCCATTACAGTACAAGACAATGCAGATTTATAAAATATATCTATCATTACAGAAAGTTGTACTGAACAGCACTGTTCTAAAGGGTTTCTAAATAATTTCAAAATGATTGAAAACTAATTATATCTAATTTTTTTAAATCACAAAACCTAAGACCAGAATAATGTTATGAGTTTTTCAGAAAATGTATGCCATTTAACAAATATGTATTATAAAACATTATGCTATAGACCAAGGATCAAAATAGATAAGTCTCTGTTCCCAGTAACACCTTTGGTCTGGCATAAACTACTGGCTAAGCAGCTTTACAATAATTATAAATGTTATTTACCAAGTTCTTTCCTAATCAAAACTATGAGGTCCAAAAATAAAATCTTTAGTGAGCAAAAAGAAAATAATCCCAAATTTTTCAAATTTTTACACACATTTCAAGCTAATGTAGGCTGTGTAATATATGAGCATAATTTTGGTTAAAGTACTTAACATGGTGCATAATAAACATTTAATAAATGTATGCTGAATCAGAATCAACTGTATGAAGAAATGAACAAAGTATTTTTTCCAAGTTTAAATCTTCAAATACATTAGGACATTTCAATACTATCGGTTCCAGTGAAAATAGTAAAACCATTTTTGTATAAATGAACGTTATATCTTTATCATGTATATTTTTCCAATATTATTTCACTGATATATTCTACTGACCACATGAAGTAATTGTTTTTCTTTTTTCCTTTTTTTTTTCTGATAGCAACACTGGCCTGCAAATATATGAAGTAGTTTTATAAAAGACATTTCATTAAAAAGTTACTGAGCCACGAAGTTACCATATGAAAGACAGCAGAATATGCCATCCCAAAACATGTCACTTTGGCATAAGAATTATTTTGAGTTAAAGGCACTTGAAGATCAGCAGATGCAAGAAGGGCATTCTAACTTTCCTTTTTCTTCCTGAAAAGTGGAGATAAAACTCCGACGTAAAAGTCGCCCTTCCTATACCAAGAGAAAAGAAATATTCTTATCACCCGAGATGGGGAATTGAGGCAAATCTGAACAAACCAACCTTACAAAACTAGCCCCATATCTTCCTAATCATTTCTCCATGATTAACTGCCCTAGCCCAAGCCCCTGTGTCTTTTTACATTTTTACAATTTACTACTTTTTGTCCAACTTAGTACACATACATGTCTGGGTCATCATTTCCCTATGGAGGCACACATGTAAAAGTCTGTATGCTTTTCCCCTATTAATTTGTCTAATGTCAATTTAATTCTCAGGTCCAGCTGGAGACCCTGAGAGGACAAGTAAAGTTTTACTTCCCATATACTACAAGCAAAACATTCTCTCTCGTTCTAATCTAACATTTTCAATGTTACTTGTTTCTTCATAATACAGATGCAATATTTTAAAACTAATATTAGAGGAAAAAGCAAACCCTACCTTGTTCATTCTTGGTTTATGGACGTGACCAGATTATTTTCTATCTCCGTAAGGTATTAAAAATCCATTTGGGGGCTCCTCTAAAGAACAGAACTTTTGATGGCAAGATTCTCAGTGACAAATGAAAGAATCGTGACTGTAGGTCAGAGCACTCTAAATCTGGAAAAAAGCAAGTTAACCTACTTTCTCCCGGGAATCCAATAAAACCAGAATAGAAAAAAAAGAAAACCTATGAAAATGGAATGAAGTGGAGAGTGTGGAACTTGTTTTTAAGGTCAAATTTTTGGTTATTGATTTTCTTTAACATAAGGAATAAAACATGTAAGGAAGATGCTTCTCATTTATAGAAATGTATTCTAGAGACCCTTGAGAACAAGGAGTCTATGATTGTTGTACCATACCAATTTTAAAACCACCATTTGCTCCTTTATGTTGCATTCATTTTTGGTTCTATCATTAACTTTTCACTATTATATGTATGGGTTTTCAACAAAATTCCCATATAAAAAAAAAACAGAAGTAAGCATGATTATATTATGCATAAGGAGACCATGGGATGTTATAGAATACCACAAATTTGCAAAAGCACTAATCTGTTATCAAGAGATTTTTCTCTGAAATATTTAAAACTCAGCTAATTTTTGTATTTTTCCCTAAGAAAACAAAAAACTAAATATATTCAGAGGAAAATTTTGACAGTACTAAAATAATTTATCATTTTCATTTGGCACAAATATTATTCTATATCAAAATATACCTATGAAAAAAATAGCATATTAAGGACGAAATCATATATTTAACTCATTATTTAAATCCCTTTTTAAAAAATCAAAAATCAGCCTATTACTCAAATATTTTTTTTCTTCATTGCACACTCTCATATTTATAAATGTAGAATTATAAGTGGCATACTGATATAGACTTTGATTTCTACAGTAACTGATCTTCAGCAACAGTGCCAAAACTAAACCAGTTTAAATTGTTTAATTTAATCCTTTAAAAAATTGTGGTTTAAAATGTGAATTGATCATTTCTGAAAGCAGTTTTATCAGGGAAACTTCAATTGGTACTAAGAAATAACTATTTTAAATTTCAAGTCCCTTGTACAAGTTGAGGATAGGAAGAAACTAAATAGAAGAATGAAAATTTACTTCCTTTAAAGGGGAAAGAATTAGTTACAAAATGACTTGTGCTGACCGCATAAGCCTTACATTACTTTCTGTCTTCCTTCTTCGCCAACATGGAGGGATGCAGTAAACTTTAAAAGTACCGACCTATGAAAGTAGATGCTCAGGGGTTAAATCTTTAGGCTAAAATATTGCAGTACAGTGCTAAAAGGGTTTGTAACATTTAAAATTGTCTTAAAGTCCTGGGGAAGCATAATCCTAAAGCTGGAATAAGGGTAATTTAGAAAGAAACTCAGAATGGAAATAAGCCACAGAGCTAAATAAATTCCTTTGAAAGCAAAATTTAGTGCAAAAGGTAATAGTTTATCTCTGAATAGCTATTCATTCAATATATGATCACTGAATATCTAATATGGGCCTGGAACAGTGCAATGTACCAGTCAGCCAGTCTCTCTAACCAGAAATTTCAGAACAAATTATTTCCTCCCATTCTTTTTACTTTCCAGCCACTCTAGTAAACAAATCTTATCTATTCTACCTCAAAAATGTCTTCCTTATGTATCCTCTGTCTCTTTATTCCTGTTGTTACTTCTTTAGCCTTTTCATTGTCTCTTAATTAGTATTTCCTCACTGCAGTCCATTCTATACACTGATGCCAAAGTTATTATCCTTAAAATGTTATAAAAAATGTCTCATTCATAAAACAAATATTACTGAGTACTTGCTATGTGCTAGGCAAGTGCTGAGGATACAGCAGTGTAAAAGAGAGTAGACTTATGAAACTTGTATTCCAGTAGGAAAGACAGATAAGCAGAAAAGAAAGACATAAGATAAATAATGATAATTGCTACAGAGACAAAATTTAAAAGGAAGGCCAAGATAAAAAGGCAACATGAAGGAGTTAAGAGTCTTAGATCTGGTGGCCAGGAAAGACTTCACTGAGAAGGTGATTTCTGATTAAAGACCCTAATGAAGTACGGGAGCTAACTAACATTCTAGGTATAGAGAACAGCATGCATAAAAGTCCTAAAGCAGGAGGCAGTTAATGTGGCTTAAAGGAGTGAACAAAAACAAAAGGGAGGTTTACAGGATACGAAGTCAAAGGTCACCAAGAACAGATGTTATAGAATCATGGAAGGACATAGGTATCTAACCAATTCGTGCCGATCTCTTATTTTATTATATTTTTGAGACAGGGTCTCACTCACCCAGGCTGGAGTGCAGTGGTGCGATCAAGGATCACTGCAGCCTCAACGTCCCAGGTTCAAGCAATTCTCCTGCCTCAGCCTTCCGAGTACCTGGGATTACAGGCGTGCGCCACCAAACTCAGCTAATTTTTGTATTTTTAGTAGAGACACAGTTTTGCCATGTTGCCCAGGCTTGTCTTAAACTCCCGGCCTCAAGTGATCCGCCCACCTCAGCCTCCCTAAGTGCTGGGATTACAGGCATGAGCTACCATGCCTGGCCCCTGACCTCTTATTTAAAGACTGTGTTTGCTCACTCATAGGCAGGTGTTGAACAATTAGAACACATGGACACAGGGAGGGGAGCACTACACACTGGGGTCAGTTGGGGGGAAATAGGGGAGGGATGGTGGGAGGTGGGGAGCTGGGGAGAGATAGCAAGGGGAGAGATGCCAGTTGTAGGTGATGGGGGGAAGGCAGCAAATGACACTGCCATGTGTGTACCTATGCAACAATCTTGCATGTTCTTCACATGTACTCCAAAACCTAAAATGCAATAAAATAAATAAATGGGGGAAAAAAAAAAGACTATGTTTGGCACCTAATTGCTGAAATTCTTCAACAGCCTTCACTATCTGTCATTCCATTCTACCTTCCAACCCTTCTCCCTACTTACACATCCCCAAAGATTCTACCTGAATATAGTAAAAATGAAGAAGGTGTCCACAACTGGGACACAGTATGAAACTTCATTCTCTGACTTCTAATGATCACATATGCCACTCTAGTAGAGAATCCCTAACATTTTCAGTAAACACTGTAGGAATGTGTGAGCAGAAATGGTTGAGACCAAGTTCTACAGTATACATACTTTAAAAAAAATTACCATCAACTATGCTAACATACAGTTATTAGTGAGGAAAGCCATGGACAAACACTAATGGTAATTAGTTTAGTTTACATTTAATGTCTAATAGAATGATTTTTCAAATAATAAAACATACAAGAAACTGACAAATCAACCCACAACACATAACTGGAACCCGTATTTAACATGTTTCCATGAAAAACAAGAAAAAAATCAAAGAGCAAAAACTTACACAAATTTCTCAAAATATTTCTCAACTCTAGCAAGAGAAGCCACCAAATTCTTGGCTACTTGTTGCTCTGATGTAATCCTTAGCAACTTAAAATCTCTAACATCTGAGTTGCTACTTCAAAGAAAAGACAGTTTCCAGATCTCAGTTTAGACTTAATTCCACTCAACTGTCTCATTTATTCAGTGACAGCAAAATACACAGGTGAGAATTCCATGACTTCTATTCCCACTAGCTGTATGATCTCGGGCAAGACTTTTAATATCTCACCTATAAAGTCTCTCAAATATTTTTGAAGCAGATTAAATTAGGTAATACATATAAAAATCCTTTTCCTCTGTGAAACACAGAACACATGCAAATGTGTGTACACACACACACACATTATATATAAATGTAAATACAGTAGCAGTATGAACTGCTGCAGGAATAAAAGGAAGTATCTATTCTTTACTCTTAAGATAGACTATATTTAGGGAAGAATTACTAGAAAGTTCAAAAACAGTTCAAGGCATTACATTATTAAGTTTTGCATTAAGAAAACAGGCACTAAATAAGCACTATAGTAGGTAAGGCAGAGAATGATCACTGTGAACAAGGGTGAGATGTAAGTTGGACTTAATGATTGAGGATGATTTAAAGAGATGACCTGCCTGGGCACAGTGGTTCACACCTATAATCCCAACAATTTGGGAGGCTGAGTCATGAGGCTCACTTGAAGCCAGGGGTTTAAGATCAGCCTGAACAAGATGGTGAGAATCCATGTACACAAACTAACACAAAAATTAGCCAGGCATGGTGGAACATGTCTGTAATCCCAGGTATCTGAGAGGCTGAGAGAGGAGGATCAGTTGGCCCAGGAGCTTCAGGTTGAAGTGAGCTATGATCACCACAGTACTCCAGCCTGCGTGACAAAGCAAGACCCTGTCTCAAAAAACTAAATAATTTTTTTAAAAAAGAGATGACTCAACTATAAATGGCAAGTTTATTCTACACAGGGTAAATGTCATAATGAAAAGGATACAGAAAATATAAGGCCTTAAAAAGTCTCACTCTGATAAAGTAGAAAGTTTCTGAGCAAGAGTTTATTGGGAAAAATGCCAGAAAAGAGAAGTCAGATCAGGTCCTGTCAAACTAAGTTCTCATTAATCCTTTAGGAAAATTAATACAACAGGAAGATGGAGTTGAGAGCACGTGAGAGCAGGTCAAAGAAAACAGTATATTCATTAATGCTACAAATATTCAATGAAACCCTAAGAATTTTCAGGCAACACTCTAGATGCTGGGATTAAGACAGTGAACTCATAAGGCTTACATTTATTGGGGAAGACAAATGAAAAACAAAACCAAGCAAAGTAAAATAACTCAAAGACTGATATGTACTATAAAGATAAAAGGGGAATTGGATGGAATTTGTGATGAAGGGGGTTGACAAGACCAGTAAGAAAACTGAAAAGAAAGGCCAGGGAGTGCTAAACTTTAAAATGGGGCTGGAGAGGAAGGCAGTGTTCGTATTATCAAGGACTCTATAGGCCTAGTGAAAAACTCTGAACTTTATTCCAAAACCTATTGAAATCTATTGTAGGGGTCTAAGATGAGGGTTAATATGATCTGATGAATCACATCATATCATTTTGTAAAATGTTACCATTTGATATCACATCATTCATCATTTACTAAATCAAATCATTTACAAGACTACCATCATAATTTACTAGGTCTAAGCATGGATAGGAAGAAGACTGCCCTGCCATAAGCAGAGACTCTGATGAGATAAAGAAAAATTAGCAAAAACTGTAATGACTGTGTCAATTGGCTCGACATTACAGAACAAGGGTCAGCAAACTTTCTCAGTAATGAGCCAGATGGTAAATACTTTAATCTCTGTTACAATTATAGAACTCTACTCTTACAGCATGCAAACACAGTACAGACAATACAGAAAAGAAGGAATTTGGTTGTGTCCTAATGAAACTTTATTTATAAAACAGGTGGCAGATTAGAGTTAGCCTGCAGATGATAGTTTACCAACCCCTGGTATAGAAGATGAAGGAACTCCAAATTCAATTCAAGGTCTCCCTACTCACTTAATTCTTCTGAAAAAAAAAGTTGTTAAAGTCATGGTGGTAACAATGTGGGAGACTAGAACCTTGGCTGTAGAGCTGAGCAAGATCTGGAGTAAGATGGTGCTTAGATCCCAAACTCCTGATAAAGAAAGAGGCCTACATATACACAGAACAGACTTCACTCTAGACATCTGAAATACATGTGAATTGAAACAAACAAAACTGTAACCTAGACATCACCCATTTCAGCGTCTCATCAAACTAAAGTGATTAGTCCCTTATCAGACCTGCCTAACACAGAAAAAGGCTTCCCCTCTCTGGGAAAAAAAAAATATATTATTTACTCCAGTCTCTACAGTTCTTGTAAACACAATGTCTGATAAACAACAGAAAAATGTTGAAACATGTAAGGAATAGGAAAACATGATCCATAATCAAGTGATAAAATGATTAAGAGAAGATGTACGAATTACCTAAAAATTGGAATTAGCAGAGATATCAACTACCAAACTACTATTTTTAGCTCTAAAGTATAAGTTAAGAAATAACTGATAAAGATAGAAAAAAATAAAAAAGAAATAAAAAATGAAAAATTTCAACAGAGAAAGGGAGTATCTTCAAAAGAACCAAATGAATATTCTAGAATGGAGAAACACTATCTAAAAAATTAAAATTAAGAACTCATTGGCTGGGCTCAGAAGTTAACTGGACATAGCAAAAGACAGTACCAATAAACTTAAAGACAGGCCAACATAAATTAGCCAAAGGAAAAAATGACCAAAACAAGCAAAGAAAAATAATATAGTTTGAGAGATATGAGGAAGCATATACCAAACAATCTAAAATATAAACTAAAGTCCTCCCAAAAAGGTAATGAAAGGATAGAAGAACTACAAGGTTTTCCACAATTGATGAAAGACATCAACACTGAGGCTCATGAAGTTCACCAAAATAAAACATGGTAATAGAAATAAAATCATAAACCCAGGCATACCATCGTCAAAGGCTGACCACCAAGATAAAGATCTTAAAACAGCCAGACACCCCACCCCCTGCAAAAAAGAACACATAACATTCTAAGGAAAAAAATTGAGAATTATAGCTATCTCTCACCAGAAACAATATAAATCAAAAGGCAATAGAATAACATCTTTACACTACTCAAAGAAAAAGAACTGCTAATCTAGTTTTATAACCAGGAAACATAAACTTCAAACTGACGGCAAATAAAGATATTTTGAAAAAACAAAAGTTGCATTAATTCATTGCCAACATACCTACATTTCAAAGGAAGCTCAGTAGAGTGCGAAAAAATGATCTCAGGTAAAAACACCATTTTGCAAGAAGGAATGAATACCAGAAGGGGTAAATATGTGTTTAAATAAAAATGACATTTTAAAAACATCTTAAAGATTACTGGCTACTTAAAGTAAGAGTAATACAATGTATTGTGGCATATATACTATATGTAAAGTTTAAGACAACAAAGAGAGAAATAGAATTAAATAGTGTAAGGTCCTCCTTACAGTGCTCACAAAGTAGTAAAAATTCTAGTTAAGCCATAACAAATTAAAGATATATGTTGCAATCCCTTGAGAAATCTCTTTTTAAAAAATAACCCAAGATATAGCTAAAAGACCAAAAAAAAAAAAAAAAAAAAAAACCCAGAATGTTATTTTTAAAATGCAAAACATGAACAAACAATAAATATTATACAAAGGAAAAACAAGATGGGAGACTTAATCAAATCATATCAAATTGTTACATTTACCTACTGCAAATGTAAATGAACTAAATATAGCATTTAAAGTAGATTATCAAAAAATAAAACAGGTTATCAGACTGGATTTAACAACAAAAGAAAAGAACTACATAATATTTTCAAGAGAAATGCCTTAATACAAAAACAAGATGGATTTAAGGCAAAAGTACTGCAAAGAATACATCAAGCAGACACTAATCATAAGAAAACAGGTATGGCTATATTATTATCAAAGTAGGCATTAAGGACTAGAAATATAACCAGAGATAAAGAGGAGCATTTCATGAAGATATAAAGGGCAACTTATTGAGAAATCATAACAGTCCTAAATGGGTATGCAGCTAACAACACAGCTACAAAACAAATAAAGCAAAAACTGACAGAAACAGGGAGATAACCACAATTCACAATCACAGCTGCAGATTTTAACATGTCAACTCAGTAACTGTCAAACTAAGCAGAAGAAAAAGATCAGTAACAATATAGAAGATTTGAAAGCTGTTACCTAACTTGGTCAAATGGACAATTATGAAACACTAGGTCCAACAGGAGATTATATAATTTTCTCAAGTGCATGTGGAACATTCTCCTAAATAATGAGCCACATTCAGTTTCACAGGCCAAAAAAATATAAGAAAAAAATAAAGAAAAAAAATAATGAGCCACAAAACAAGTCTCAATAAACTTCAAGGAATGGCTCCTATTCTTTGTAGAGTGCAATAATAAAAAGATGACTACAACAATCACCAAATGTGTGGAAATTAAGCAACATACTTACAAGTGGTACAGAAGTACAAGCAATAAAGAGAAAGAAATTAGAAAATAACTTGAACTGAACAATAATGAAACTATAATATATATTGATATTTGTGGAATGTTGGCAAAACAGTGCTTAGAAGAAAATTAATAGCTAAATGCATACATTTAAAAAATTTAAAAATCAACTGTCTAAGCTTCTATTTCAAAAAGGTACAAGAGCAAGTAAAACCCCTCCCAAAAAAGGAAGGAAATAATGAAATGCAAAAATTGACAAAATAGAAAACAAACATAAAATAAATAAAATTTAAAAGCTAAAACTTGGTTCTTCGAAAAGGCTGATAAATCCCTTGCAAGAAAGATCAATGAAATTTTAAAAAGCGAAAGAGAAAGAGACAGCACTAAGTATCACTGTCAGAAATAAACAGTGAACATCTGCAAAATCTTACAGATAGAAAGCTACTTTTTAAAGTCTATTATTAACAGTTCATGCCAATAAAATTCAGATGAAATAGAAAAATTCCTTGAAAACCAGAAACTTAACAAAACTGATTCAAAAGAAATAGAAAATATGAATAATCCTATATCTGTCGAAGACATTGAACTCATAATTAAGAATCGTCCCACAAATAAAACCACCTTACATGCTTCACTGGTAAATTCAATGAAAATTCTATTAAAAATTAAGAATGTTAAAGAATGTTTCTAGAAAATAGGGAAATGAAATAGCCAATGTTATTTTATAAGGTCAACATAATCTTTACACCAAAACCTGACAAGTATGTTACAAAATCAAAATTGTAGCTCAATGTTTCTCATAAATATAAAAGGAAAAAAAAAACACCTTAGTAAATCAAGTATAGCAATACATCATGACCAACACCATGACGAAGTGAGGTTTATTTCAGGAATGCATGCATGATTTAATTTTTGAAAATCAATCAATATAATCTATCCCATTAAGTGAATTTAAAAAGAACTCCTCTCCCACTCCCCACATAAAAGAACACAACCCTGTCCCAAGGAAGAAGAAAATAACAGCTTATTTCACCTCCTATAACAACCTGGCTAACCAGAGGTCCTGAGTCTGTCAACGTGACAACTTTACTACTAGCACAATCAGCATTCAAGAAAACCAGTGTACTAAACAAAACTACAACCAAGGTGCCACACAGAGTCCACTTCACTCCCCTGCAGCCACTGCCAGAACAGGTGCTATTAGTCACACAACTGAGAGATTTGATGACAGATCTCATCACAGGACACTTTGCAGACACTCCCCAGTACCAGCCTGTAACCAGGTAGTTCCGCTGGGTAGCTAGACCCAAAAGAGAAATAACAATCACTGCAGTCTGGCTCTCAGGAAGACCCATTCCTAGGGGAAGGGGGAGAGCACCACATCAAAGGAGCACACTGTGGGACAAAAGAATCCGAACAGCAGCCTTTGAGCCCCAGATGTTTCCTCTGACATAGTCTACCCAAATGAGAAGGAACAAGAAAAAAAATTTTGGTAATATAACAAAACATGGTTCTTTAACACCCCAAAAAGATCACACTAGCTCACCAGTAATGAATCCAAACCAAGAAGAAATCTCTGAATTGCCAGAAAGAGAATTAAGAAGGTTGATTATTAAGCTATTCAAGAAGGCACCAGAGAAAGGTGAATACCAACTTAAAGAAATACATTTTTTTTAAAAAAGACACAGGATACAGACAGAAATGTCTCCAAAGAAATAGCATACATAAAAAACAATCACAACTTCTGGAAATGAAGGACACACTTAGAGAAATGCAAAATACACTAGAAAGTTTCAACAACAAAAAAAATCAAACAAGTAGAAGAAAGAATTTCAGAGCTCAAAGACAAAACTTTCCAATAAACCAATCTGACAAAGACAAAGGAAAAAGAATTTAAAAAAAAAAATAAAGTCTTTAAGATGTTAGGTTTAACCCTAAGAAAAATTGGTGTTCCTGAGGAAGAAGACTTTGGAAAACATATTCAAGGGAAGTAACTGAGGAATACTTCCCAGCCAGAGATCTAGATATCCAAATAAAAGAAGCTCAAAGAACACCCAGAAAATGCATCACAGAAAGATCATCACCTAGACACACAGTCATCAGGTTATCTAAAGTCAAGATGAAGGAAATAATCTTAAGAGCTGTGAGGCAAAAGCATCAGGTAACCTACAAAGGAAAACCTATCAGATTAACAGCAGATTTCTCAGCAGAAACCCTACAAGCTAGAAGGAATTGGGGTCCAATCTTTAGCTTCCTTAAACAAAACAATTATCAGTTAAGAATTTTGTATCTAGCAACAGTAAACTTCATTTCTCCCCTGGGTCTTTTTCAGACAAACAAATGCTGAGAGAATCTGCCATTACCAAAGCTAGAACTACAAGAACTGCTAAAAGGAGCTCTAAATCTTGAAACAAAACCTTGAAATACACCAAAACAGAACCTCTTTAAAGCATAAATCTCATAGGACCTATAAAACAATAACAATTAAAAAAAAAAAAGAGTATTCAGGCAACAACTAGCATAATCACTACAAAAGTATTCACTCACATCTCAAAACTAATGTTGAATGTAAATGGCCTAAATGCTCCATTTAAAATACACAGAATGGATAAAAATTCACCAACCAAGTATCTGCTGTCTTCAGGAAACTTGTTTAACACATAAGGACACTCATAAACTTAAGGTAAAGGGGTGGAAATAAATATTCCGTGCAAATGGATACCAAAAGTGAGCAGGAGTAGCTATTCTTATATCAGACAAAACAGAATTTAAAGCAACAGTTCAAAAAGACAAAGAGGGACATTATATAATAAAAAAGACAAAGAGGGACGTTATATAATAATAAAAGAGGGACATTAAATAATTATATAATAATAAAGTAACTAGCCCAACAGGAAAATATAACAATCCTAAATATATATGTACCTATCAATAGAGCTCCCAAATTTATAAAACAATGAGACAGAGAAATGAGACAGATAGCAACATAATAATAGTGGGGGACGTCAATACTTCACTGACAACATTAGATTGGTCATCACGACAGAAAGTCAACAAAGAAACAACAGATTTAAACCATACCCTAGAACAAATGAACTTCACAGATATTTACAGAACATTCTACCTGACAACTGCAGAATATACATTCTACTCATCAGTACATGAAACATTCTCCAAGATAGAACATATGATAGACCATAAAACAAGTCTCAATGAATTTAAGAAAACTGAAATTATATCTCAGACCATGGTGGAATAAAATTGGAAATAAACTCCAAAAGGAACCCTCAAAACCATGCAAATACATGGAAATTAAATAATATGCTCCTAAATGATTGCTGGATCAAAGAAATCAAAATTCAAGTTTAAAAATTCTTTGAATTAACAATAATATTGACACAACCCATAAAAACCTTTGGGATACAGCAAAAGTAGTGCTAAGGGGAAAGTTCTAGCATTAAATGCTACATCAAAAAGTCTGAAACAGCACAAATAGACAACATAAGGTTACACCTCAAGGAACTACAGAAACATGAACAAACCAAACCCAAATCCAACAGAAGAAAAGAAATAACAAAGATCAGAGCAGAACTAAAGGAAATTGAAACAACAACAAAAAAATACAGAAGATAAATGAAACAAAAAGCTGGTTCTTTGGAAAGATAAAGATCAATAGACCATTAGCAAGGTTAACCAAGAAAAGAAGAGAGAAAATCTAAATAAGCTCAATTAGAAACAAAATGAGATATATTATGACCGATGCCACAAAATACAAAAGATCATTCAAGGCTACAATGAACACCTTTACGCACACAAAACAGAAAACATAGAGGAGATGGTTGTGTATTCCTGGAAATACACAACCCTCCTAGATTAAACCAGGAAGAAATAGAAACTCTGAAAAGACCAATAACAAGCAATGAGATTAAAATGGTAATATAAAAAATTGCCAACAAAAAAATGTCCAGGACCAGAATGGATTCACAGCTGAATTCTATCAGACATTCAAAGAAGAATTTATACCAATCCTACTGAAACTATTCCAAAAAACAGAAATAGGGAATCCTCCTTAAATCATTGTATGAAGCCAGTATCACCCTTATACCAAAACCAGGAAAGGACATAACAAAAAAAGAAAACTATAAACCAAAATCTCTGAACATAGATGCAAATATCCTCAACTATTAGCTAACTGAATCCAACAGCATATCAAACAGAGAATCCACTATGATCAAGTAGGTTTCATACCAGGGATGCAGGGATGGTTTAAAATATGCAAGTCAATAAATGTGATACATCACATAAACAGAATTGAAAAAAAATCACATGATCATCTCACAACAGATGCAGGAAAAACATTTGACAAAATCCAGCAACTCTTTATGATTAAAATCCTCAGCAAAACTGGCATAGAAGGGACATAGCTTAAAGTAATAAAAGCCATCTATGATAAACCCACAGCCAACATTATACTGAACATGGGAAAGTTGAAAGCATTCCCCTGAGAAGTGGAACAAGACAAGGATCCCCACTCTCACCACCTGTATTCAACAAAGTACTGAACATCCTAGCCAGAGCAATCAGATAAGATAAAGAAATAAAGGGCATCCAAATCAGTAAAGAGAAGTCAAACTGTTACTGTTTGCAATTATATGATTGTAAATCTAGAAAATTCTAAAGATGCTTCCAAAAAGCTCGTAAAACTGATAAATTCAGTAGTTTCAGGATACAAAATCAACATACATAAATCAGTAGTACTGCTATATACCAAGAGCGACCAAGCTGAGAATCAAATTAAGAACATAAACCCTTTTGCAATAGCTACAAAACAATAAAATAAAATACTCAGGAATATACTTAACCAAGGAGGTGAAAGACCTCTACAAAAAAATTTACAAAACACTGCTGAAATAAATCATAGATGACACAAACAAATGGAAAACACATCCCATGTTCATGAATGGGTAGGCTCAATATTGTGAAAATGATCACACTACCAAAAGCAATCTACAAATTCAATGTAATTCTCATCAAAATACCATTATCATTCTTCACAGAAATAGAAAAAACAATCCTAAAATTCATACGGAACCAAAAAAGAGCCCGCATAGCCAAACCAAGACTAAACAAAAAGAATAAATCTGGAGGTATCACATTACCCGACTTCAAACTATACTGTAACACTACAGTCACCAAAACAACATGGTACTGGAATAAAAATAGGCATGCAGGCCAATGGAGCAGAATAAAGAACCCAGAAATAAAGCTGAATACTTACAGACAGCTGATCTTTGACAAAGCAAACATAAACATAAAGTGGTTAAAGGACACCCTATTTAACAAATGGTGATGGTGCTGGGATAACCGGCAAGCCACATGTAGGAGAATGAAACTGAAACTGGATCCTCATCTCTCACCTTATACAAAAATTAGCTCAAGATGGATCAAAGTCTTAAATCTAAGACGTGAAATCATAAAAATTCTAGAAGGTAACATAAGAAAAACCTTACCGATATTGGCTTAGGCAAAAATTTCTTGACCAAGAGCCCAAAAGCAAATGCAACAAAAACAAAGAAAAGTAGATGGGGCTTAATTAACCTAAAAACCTTCTGTAAAGCAAAAGAAATAATCAGAAGTGTAAACATAACCCACAGAGTGGAAGAAAATCTTCACAAACTATGCATCTGACAAAAAACTAATATCCAGAATCTACAAGAAATTCAAATCAGCAAGAAAAAAACAAACACTCCCATCAAGAAGTGGACTGAGGACATGAACAGACAATTCTCAAAAGAACTGTCTGGCCAACAAATATATGAAATTGTCTGGCCAACAAATGGCCAACAAATAAATGAAAAAATATTCATTGCTACTCTTGCAAGTAAGGTCATAATTTAAAAACTCAAAAAATAAGACATTGGCATGGATGTGGTGAAAAGAGACAACTTTTACACTGCTGGTGAGAATGTAAACTAGTACAACCACTATGGAAAACAGTGTGGACCTTCCTTAAAGAACTGAAAGTAGATCTACCATTTGATCCAGCAGTCCCACTACTAGGTATCTACCCAGAGAAAAAGAAGTCATTATACAAAAAACACACTTGCACATCACGTTTATAGCAGCACAATTCACAACTGCAAAAATATGGAACCAGACCAAATACCCATCAATCAGACAGTGGATAAGGAAAACATGCTGTGTGTGTATATATACATATATACGTGTATATATATATACACACACATATATAATGTGTGTATATATACGTATATTATATACACGTATATGTACATATATATGTAAATATATATACATATATGTACACACACATATACATATATATATACACATATAATATCCCATGGTGTGTGTGTATGTGTATGTATATATACATATATATGTATGTATATGTATATATATACATACACACACACACACACACACACACCATGGAATATTATTGGCCATAAGAAGGAACAAAATAATGACATTCACAACAACCTGGATGGAACTGAAGACAATTATTCTAAGTTAAGTAACACAGGAATGGAAAACCAAACACTGTATGTTCTCACTTATAAGTGGAAGCTAAGTCATGAAGATGTAAAGGCATAAGAATGATAGAATAACCTTTGGAGACTCCCGGGGGAAGGGTGGGAACAGGGTGAGGGGTAAAGACTACACATTGGGTAGTGTACATTGCTTGGGTAATGAGTGCACCAAAATCTCAGAAATCACTACTTATTCATGTAACGTTAACACCACCTGTTCCCCCAAAAACCTATTAAAATAAAAAAAAAGCCCTAAAATAATCTCAATAGATACAGAAAAAGTATTTGAGAAAATTCAATCCATTTATGATAAAAACTTTCAAAAAACTAGAATTAGGAGGGAACTTCCACAATCCAATCAATGGCAGTACAAAAAATGTTACTGTTAACATTGTACTTTAAAGGTGGAATACTGAATGCCCTACCCTAAGGTTAAGGACAAAACAAGGATGATGATCCCTCAGAGTATTCCTATTCAAAACTGCACTACAGGTGCTAGCCAAGGCAATAAGAAAAGCTAAAGTAATAAAAGCCATAAAGGACCAGGCATGGACACTCACACCTGTAATCCCAGCACTGTGGGAGGCTAAGGCAGGAGGATTACTTAAACCCACCAGGATTTCAAGGTTACAGTGAGCTATGATGACATTACTGTATCCCAGCCTGGGTGACAGCAAGACCCTATCCCTTAAAAATAAATGAATAAACTAACAAAACCCCATAAATATTGGAGAAACTAAAACTGTCTACTTGTAGACAAATTTAATTAGTACAGGTTACCTCTGTAGTGGAAAGAAACTAATTTTAACAAAAGAAAGAAAACAGTATTAGAATAAAAGCTCAGAAATGTATTACCCAAAATAATTTCCAGATAAAATTACTAATGACTCCAAATACCTTAGAGATGACATCAAATCGATTTTACTAGCCCTTTTTTTTTTTTAACATTTCTCTAATTATTTGAGTCAAGAACAAAATATCTTTTGAGTTCTGAGATAATTTTTACTTTCTGCTCACTATTCAGCCTTTGGTAATAAAATCCGTGTTTGAAAGTTCAAGTAAGCAAAAAAATTAACATAAAGGAGTTAAAAAGTTATAGCAAAGTTTTGCTTTTCACAAGAAAATATATTCATTTTGTTATCCTGTACCCATTAGGTACAGTCATGCATCCCTTAACGATGGGGATGTATTCTGAAAAATGCAACATCAGGCAATTTCATCATTGTACCAACATCATAGCATGTACTTACATAGACCTCGATGGCACAGCCTACTACACACCAAGGCTACATGGACACCCTATTACTAGGCTGCAAACCTGTATAACATATTACTGTATTGAATACTGTAGGCAACTCTAACACAATGGTAAATATTTGTATATCTAAATAGATCTGGGATAGGCGCAGTGGCTCACACCTGTAATCTCTGCACTTTGGGAGACTGAGGCAGACAGATCATTTGAGGTCAGGAGTTCAAGACCAGCCTGGTCAACATGGTGGAACTCCGTTTTTACTTAAAAAAATACAAAAACTCAGGGGGTGCATGCCTGTAATCCCAGCTACTCAGGAGGTTGAGGTGGGAGAATTGCTTGAACCCAGGAGGCAGAGGTTGCAGTGAGCTGAGATCGCACCACTGCACTCCAGCCTGGGTGACAGAGCTAGACTCCATCTCAAACAAACAAAAAATCAATAAAATAAATATATATAAATATAGAAAGGGCACCAAGAAAACTGTATTATAATCATATGAGATCACTATCATATACACAGTCCGTCACGAAACAAAATGTTATGCAGTGCATGACTGTAGTTATAAAATCTAATAAAAACTCAGCCTCTATCCCCCACAAAATAAATCTCAATATCCTAAATCAGGGGTTTGGCAAACTTTTTTTTTTTTTTTTTTTTTTTTAGAGATCCAGATAGTAAATATTTCAGGATTGTGGACTATACAGTCTATCAGAACTACTTGGATCTGCATTATAACACAAAAGTAGTAAAATCACACACAATGCACTAACGTGTGTGATTATGTTCCAATGAAACTTGATTTACAAATACAGGTAGCTGGCCTGCAGGAGACCATTTACAAATCATCAAAGAGAAGTAAATGAACAGACCACATTTTCTAATCACCGTATGTTAAACTAGAAAATTCTAACAAGGGCTAACACACACATACAATTCAATCCCTGGGAAATTTTAAGGTATTTAAATTACTGAGATCAAGAAGAAAGTCAACTGCAATTACAGACTGTTTAAAAGGTTAATAATAAAATATAAAAATTTATGGAATGCAACATAACCTATATTCATGGAATAATACATAATATAAATGAGAAAAAAAAAACTGGCAAATCTAACAGTTGGATTTTTTTTGAAAAAGCCAGTAAAACAGATAAGCCTCAGACAAAGCTAAGAGATAGGAAATACTAAAATATTCAGTATTAGGAGAAACTGAATTAAGCTCAGATGAATGCAATGTGTATAGTTTTATGCAAATAAATTTTTACATCTCAATGAAATGGGTAATTTTCTAGGAAAACAATAAATCACCCAAATCACCTAAAGAAAACCAGAAAAAATCTATAACCATAACATTAAAAATACTGTTAAAAAAAATTACCGATCAGTCATTTTACTGTCTGAGTTCTGTCAGAGGAGTCTGAACCAGAGCAACTCCATCTTGAATACGGGATGGGTAAAAAAAAAGGCTGAGACCTATTGGGCTGAATTCCCAGTAAGTTGGGGCATTCTTAACCACAGAATGAGATAAGAGATCAGCACAAGATACAGGTCATAAAGACCTTGCTGATAAAACAGGTTGCAGTAAAGAAGCCGGCCAAAACCCACTAAAACCAAGGTAGCAACAAGAGTGACCTCTAGACATCCTCACTGCTACACTCCCACCAATGCCAAGACAGTTTGCGAATTCCATGGCAACAACAGGATGTTACCCTATATGGTCTAAAAAGGAGAGGCAAAAATAATCCACCCTTTGTCTAGCATATAAAGAAATAATCATTAAAATGGTCAACCAGCAGCCCTCAGGGCTGCTCTGTCTATGAAGCAGCCATCCTTTTATCCCTCTACTTTCTTAATAAACTTGCTTTCACTCTATGGACTAGCCCTGAATTCTTCCTTGCACAGAATACAAAAATCCTCTCTTGGGGTCTGGATCGGGACCCCTTTCCAGTAATAATTCTATTAAACTTTCAAGGAATAATTTATATGATGGATAAGCACCACAAAATACAGAAATTATCACAATTCATCTTGTAAAGTTAGTATAACCCCAATAATAAAACAACACTGAAAAGGATGAAAATAAAACAATGGAAATAGATGGGAACGCTTGAGTGTGAATATATGTGTCTATCTGATGAGAAGCACTATCAATTACTGAATTGCTACAAATTTGTGGAATATAAACAAAATCAGTCGTTCAGATTTATTCCAAATGCAATTTCAAGGTTCCTAGCACTTAGTTCACTCTCTAGCCACATTTTATTTTACAGCACAGTATCCTCTGCCACCAAAACAGAATCCTTATTTTCTGTTATAAAGCCACATTCTGATACTTCCTTGAAAGATTTCATTTCAGCACAAACTCAAAACTCTAACATCCTCCTGTAAGCCTGTGAAAATCAAAATGGGTTATCTACTTCAAAGATAGAATGATGGGACAGGCAGCGGGTAAATATTTCCATGCCAAAAAGGAGAGACGCAAAAAGAAAGGAGGAATCGGCTCCAAGCAAGTCCCAAACTGAACAAAGCAGACATTGAGTCTTACAACTCCAGAATAACAGCATATTCCTGTAGTGTCAGCTATGTGGGAGGCTGAAGCAGAAGAATATTTAAGCCCAGGAATTTGAGTCCAGCCTGGGCAACATAGCTAGACCTTATTCTCTTAAAAATAAATCCACACACACAAAGTAATATTTCATTCCGTGTGCCACCACCTGGACACACTAGGGCAGGGCCAGGGTGAGCTCCCAAGGCCTCAGGCAACCCAGCTCCCATGACTTTGCTGGACCCAGCCCACATACCTGTTCTCACAGGATACAGTTGTACACTGTTGCTTATAGCTTTCCCAGGCCAGCATCAAATGCTGCCAGTGGCTAAACCAGCAGCCCCACTTTCAAGTCCCCCATAGGCACTGCCCTTGTAGGGAACCTCTGTGGTAGCTGCACTCCATGGAAAATTTTCTCTTGGGTCTGTGGGCTTTCTAAGACAGTCTTTAAAATCTTGGTGAAGAAAAGCACTCTTGAATACCTCTTGCATTCTGCACACCTGCAGATTTAGCAACACGTAGACACTGCCAGGCTTAATGCAAGAGTCCTCTGGAGCTGTGGCACAAGCCACGTCTAGGCCCGCTTGAACCACAAGCATGTTGCTGCCACGGTTTGTGGCAGGTACCTTTTCGAGAGGTGAGCCAAGCTGTAGCTGGGGCCACTTGAGCCACACAGCTAGAGCAGCCAAGCAACACCACACTGGCATACAAGGAGTAGACACCTAGAGTCCTGGGTAGTGGCCCATCTCCAAACACCATTCAGCCTCCTCAGTCTCTGGGCCTGTGATGGGAGGTACAGCCTCCAAGATCTCTGAAATGCCTTGGGGACCATTTTCCCATTATTTTGATGACTAGCACCTGGCTCCCTATTCACGCTAATCTCTTTAGTAACTGGTCACCAGGTCACACCTTTGTTTTGTCTTTCCAAACATTTTTTCATTCTTCACATGGCCAGCCTGGGAATTTTTGAAATTTTTACGCTCTGCTTCCCTTTTAATTACAAATTATATCTTTAAATCATCCCTTTGCTCCCATAGCTCACTGTAAGTGACCAAAACTGGCCACACAGCATCTTGAGCACTTTGCTACTTAGATATTCTTACATCAGAAATCCTTGTTTGTCATTATTAAATTCCACCTTCCATAAGGCCCTAGGGCATGAACACATTGCAGCCAAGCTCTTTGCTATTTATTAACAAGAACAGCCTTTATTCTGGTACCCAACAAGATGTTACTCATTTACCTATGAAACCTCATCAAAATGGTCTTTATTGTCCACATATCTATCAACATTCTCCTCATGGCCACTTCTGTAGTCTCAAAGAAGTTCCAGATTCTCCTAGTCCTGGGACTTCTTAGTGTCTTCACCAGGATTACCCTTAATGCTCTGTTCATGGCAATACAGGTATTGATCGACTTACCACCTATGCAACTTACGACCATTTGACTTTATGACCACAATCGCTAGCCACGACTACTCCGCGTCTGGCAGCACAAACGTTGCCCAGCTGGGAGTACGACAGTGCAGACCAGCTTCCGGCAGCACTACCATCTCCACGTGCACCATTTCAACTGTACATGTAGCCTACTTAACTTACGACCAAATCATGTTACGACCGGTCCGCGGTCCCAACCATGGTGGTAAGTCGAGCACTAGCTGTACAGGCTTTTTCTAGCCTGCTCCTCCAAATTCTTCCCTTTACGATCTATTATTCACTTCCAAGCTGCTTCTACATTTTCAAGTATTGTTATAGCAACAAATCCATTCTCTTAGTACCAATTTTGTCTTAGTCCATTTTCTGTTACTATAACAGAATACTTGAGACTGTATAATTTATAAAGAAAAGAGGTTTATTTTGGCTCACAGCTGTGAAGGATGGGAAGTCCAAGATCAGGTGGCCCATCTGTTGAGAGCCTCGTGATGCTTCCACTCATGGGAGAAACCAGAAGGTCAAGTGGGCACATTTGAAAGAGACAGGAGGAAATGAAGGGTGACCTGCTTTATAACAATCAGCTCTCATAAAAACTAATGCAGTCTCATGAAAAAGACATTAATCCACTTTAAGGACCTACTCATCTCTTAAAGGTACTATCTCCCAACCCTGCCACATTGGGGACCACGCCTCAACATGAGTTTTGATGGGACCACTTTATATTCAAACCATAGCACTCTGGAAGAAAAAATGTATTTTTATAGTATAAACTTAATTGTGGTTGGGCGCGGTGGCTCATGCCTGTAATCCCAGCACTTTCAGAGGCCGAGGTAGGTCGATCACGAGGTCTGGAAATCAAGATCACCCAGGCCAACATGGTGAAACCCTGTCTCTACTAAAAATACAAAAAATTAGCTGGGCGTGGTGGCACACGTGTATAGTCCCAGCTACTTGGGAGGCTGAGGCAGAAGAATTGCTTGAATCCTGGAGGTCGAGATTGCAGTGAGCCGAGATTGCACCACTGCACTATAGCCTGAGTGACAGTGCGAGACTCCGTCTCAAAAAAAGAAAAAAAACTTGCATTGCATACTATTGCACATAGTTTATTATGAGCATTCATTATTCAGAGTGCAATAAAAATTTTAACTAAGTTAAACACACAATGGACAAAAAAATTCCAGTGATATGGTATGGATATTTGTCCCTTCCAAATCTCATGCCGAAATGTAACCCCCAATGTTGGAGATGGGGCCTCAAGAGGTGTCTGGGTCATGAGGGTAGATGCCTCATGAATGATTGGTGCCCTCCCCATGGTAATGAGGGAGTTCTCACTTTAGTAGTTCATATAAGAGCTGGTTGTTTAAAAGAGCTTCTGCTCCCCTCTCTCGTTTCTTCTCTTGCCATGTGACACACCTTCTCCTGCTTCAACTTCCCCCATGAGTTAAAGTTTCCTGAGACCTTACCAGAAGCCAAGCAGATGCCAGTGCCACGCTTCTTGTACAGCCTGCAGAACTGTGAGCCAAATAAACATCTTTTCTTTATAATTACTCACTCTCAAGTATTCCTTTATAGCAATGCAAAATGGACTAATATAAACAATAACACATGATTCTAACAACATACCCTATATTTACAGTTAAACTGAGTTTTATGTACATGGGGTGTACAGAATTTAACCCAAACTCAAATATCAAGCAACCAGCATACTATCCTTAGTACTTAATGATTAATGAATAAATATTTGTTGACAGAAACTAAACACATGATCAACAAAAGTAAAACTGCCTGGGCAACATCATGAGACCACCACACGCAGCTAATTTTTGTATTCTTAGTAGAGATGGGGTTGTGCCATATTGGCCAGGCTGGTCTCTCCTGACCTCATGATCCACCCAGCTCAGCCTCCCAAAGTGCTGGGATTACAGGCATGAGCCACCACACCTGGCCTTAATGATGTTTTTAATTGCTGCACCATTTTATAAAATACTATTTCAACACATAATAGTGTTAATTTTTTTTTCCAATTGAAAAAGTTCTGTTAATTTTCTGATGTATAAACATCTTTGTATTCCTGGAATAATTTCTACTTCTTATAGTACATTACCAGCAATTATCTGTGTTTAAGTTTTATGTACTTTGTTCACTTTTGTTTCTCTATCTCTTGCCTTCCACACATTGTCCAAAAGCTATGTTATGCTTATGATACTCATCTTTCTGAATTCTTGAATATCTGAAACTGCCAGTATCTCCCCACCAGCATAGTAAAATAATGATTTACCAAAACAATCACACAATGATAACCAAACAATGGCATTACTTGATTCAAAGAAGCATATCTGAAGTTTTTTAATTGCACAATTTAAGGTGGTAAAGTTAGAAAAAATAAGAAAATATATGTAAACATTCACTATATATGAACTTTCAGAAAACACAGAAACACGTAACTCGTTTAATTAAAATTTATTTAATTATAACTCATTTAATTAAAAAGAGCCACATAGTGGGTTTTTTTTTTTTTTTTACAAAACTTCAGCATATTTTATCCTACAAGCATCAGAAAAAAATAACTTTCACATCATAAATCTCAATTAACTGTTATAAAATTCAAGGCTAATATTCTCTTGTCCTTAGGGAGAAAACTCTGCCAGATAAAATTTACCTTATTTTAATAAACTTGATATAAACACTGTTTCTGTGAAATATTTATCTAGTGGCCCACACAAAAATTCAGATGAGCTATTTAAAAGACAAATTAGGACAGACAATTCCCTTCATTACAAATGCTTTTTAAACTAAATATCAAGATGATTTCAAAAAAAAACCCAAAATTATATACCTGTGAGAAAACTTCCCATATTAACCCTAAAAATAAGCCATGACCCAAAATTAATATAAAGTATCTACCCAATTATTATTAAGGATTAAGGAAAAAACTGTAATAATAAAAACACTAATGATATCTTTCCATAAATACACTTTTTCTCTTAATATAACATTAATTGTTGCCTTGAAATAATCTCTTAGTATAAAAAAAAATTCTGATTCTCTACAAATAGAGTTCTCTGCATACACAATACAAAGCCCTATTTTTATAACAATTCTAAATTGTAAACAATCTGCATGAAAAGCCAGGGAATAAATATTAGAATCAAACTCCTAAAAATAATTATTGATGTAAGTAAATACCGAGAAAATCAAAAGAATTCGCTATAATACTACAAGTAGAACCTTGACATGTATGGATTGAATAATATTATCTCTACTAAAGCAGTATTCAAAAGTCTAGTATGATGTCTTCCTCTAATAAGAATAGTATGAGTCACTTATCTGGTCTAAGGTCAAGTACTCTTGTGAAGTAAGAGAAAATGCTAATGCTGCTCTCAAAAGTGAACTGAAGGCATCTATGAAAATGATGGCTCTAGGCCAGAAAATACATTTGGGATAAACCATTCTTTTAAATGTCAAATTTGAAAGCAGCTTGAATCTATAACACGGTTAGTCCCAATACATATTTAAAAGAAAATATCAAAAAGTGGACAGTGGGGTGATGTCAATGAAAATGAAGAAGTAAGGACATCCAGAATTTCTCTTCTCCAAAAATGCAATGAAAAAACTGGCAAAACTATCAAAATAAACTTAGTCAAAGACTTGCAGCAATCCAGGCAACATATATTCAAGAATAATGTCTGAATGTTGGTAAAAACAACAAGCTTTGTGGCATTTTAACTTGCTGTATTCCTGTCCCCTCTCTCCAGCTATGCAGTAACCTTAATAGTCAACAACCTACAGTCATGAAAAACAACAGCCTGGTAGTCACTGGAATGGGCAAAAGAGGACTACAGTTCCTTCAAAGCTTTATTTCCAAAGAACTGTCATTATTTCACCTGTCTACTAGTTCCTGGGAATATTCCACCCACAAAGCTCTCTATCTGATCCTACTCAGAGCTTGCTCAGTATAAAAAGTCCTTTGACAAAGACTGGAAGGCACTTTAGAAAATTTCTGTCTAGTATGAATTGACCACTAAACAAACCAAGCAGAGACTTTAGTGGCCATGCACAGTAACACAGATTCTGGAGAATTAGTTCAGAGAAGTCACTAAACAAACAAACACAACAACATAAATCAATCCCTAGGGAGGAGGAGAATCTGATTTCCAGAGATGGTACATTATATATTCTAAAACGTCCAGGATTCAACAAAAAATTATGAGACAGGCAAAGACACAAGAAAGTAAGGCCTATACACAAAGGGCAAAATGCAAGCAACGGACATTATCTCTGAGGGAAGCCTTGATGTTGGAGATATAAGCAACTTTAAATTGTCTATTTTATATATGTTCAAAAAACTAAAGGATACTCTATGTCAGAGAATATGAGAACAATGTGTCACCAAATAAACGACAATAAAGAGATTTAAAAATTTAAAGACTCAAATAGAAATTCTGATGTTGAAAAACTCAATAACCGAAAAAAAAAAATTCTGTAGAAGTGATAGCAGATTTGAGCAGACAAAAAAATCAGTGAATTTACAGATAGATCAATTGAGATTATACAATCTGAGGAACAGAAAGAAAAGCATGAAAAGTATGTAAGATAAGTCAAAAGAAAATATCCAGCATAAAGCATATAGAGACAAAAGAATTTACAAAAACTACATATGGTCTATCAAGTGCATAACTGGAGCTTTGGGAAAAATGAAGAAAAAAATGAGAGAAAAATTCCAAAACTGACAAATGACATCATGCCACAGAGTCAACAAATTCGACAAACATAAATAAAAGCATAAATAGAAGATAAAGATTTTTTTTTTTGAGACAGGGTCTTACTTTGTCACCTAGGCAGGAGTGCAGTGGCCCAATCTTGGCTCACTGCAACCTCTGCTTCCCAAGCTCAAGCGATTCTCCTGCCTCAGCTTCCCAAGTAGCTAGGATTACAGGCTTGTGCGAACGTACATGGCTAATTTATGCATTTTTAGTAGAGACTGGATTTTGCCATGTTGGCCAGGCTGGTCTTGAACTTCTGGCCTCAAATGATCCGCCTGCCTCAGCTTCCCAAAGTGTTGGGATTATCAGGCGTGAGCTACCGCACTTGGTCAGAATACGAAGATTTTTTAAATGATAAAGATAAAAAAGAAAATACTCTTAAGAAAATCAATATAAATCTAAAAACTTAAAAGAGAAAAAAGGCAGTTGCCTTTAAAGAAGTAGCAATTAGACTGACAGCTGATCACCAGAAAAAAATGGAAGAAACCAGAAAACAATAAACAACATTGTAAAATACTGAAAGAAAATAACTGCACCCTAGAATTATACTCCCAATAAAAGTATCCTAGAAATAGCCAGGTAGAGTGGCACCCACTTTAGGCCTAGCTCCTTGGGTGGCTAAGACAGAAGGATCACCTGAGCCCAGGAGTCTAAGGCTGCAGTGCACTAGGACTGCATCTATAAATAGCTACTGTACTTTACACTGGAAAACACAGAGATTCCATCTCTTTAAGAAAAAAAAAAAAACTCACAAAAATGAAGGCAAAATAAAACATTTTCAGATAAACAAAAGTAAAGTTTGTCATAAGACAATTCCTACTAAAAGAAATTCTAAAAAGGTGTTCTTTTCCAGGCATGGTGGCTCATGCCTAAATTCCTAATGCTTTGGGAAGCCAACGTAGGAGGATCAATTGAGGATAAGAGTTCAAGACCAGCCTGGGAAACATAACAAGATCCATCTCTACAAATAAAATTTTTTTAATTAGCCAGGTGCAGTGGTATGTACATGTAGTCCTAGCTTCTCCAGAATTTGAGGTGGGAGGGATGCTTGAGCCTATGAGTTTGTGAGCACTCACAGTGCCACTGCACTCCAGCCTGGGTGACAGTGTGAGACCCTGTCTCTAAAAATAAAATAAAATAAAATGAAAGGTGTTCTTCAGATAAAGTTACTTCTATCTAGAAAGTCAGGGATACAGGAAGGAATGAAAATCAATGAAAAGGTCAAATATATGGGCATATCTAAGTAACGATGGCTACACAGAACAACAGTAGTGTCTTGTGGAGTTTAAAGACAGGTGAAGAGAATCTAAAGCTCTTGCATTGTCCAAGAAGAGGGTAAAAATACCAATTAAATATCAAACTTTGATAAGCTAAGGATTGTTTTAATCTTTAGGGTAACTACTGAAAAAATTTCAAAAGAGTATATAATTTCAAAGTTAATAGAGGAAAATATGGAATAAAAAATATTTTGAGTCCAGGCATGGTGACTCACACCTGTAACCCCAATGTTTGGAAGGCCAAGGCGTGAGGACTGCTTGAGCCCAGGAGTTCAAGAACAGTCTGAACAAAGTACTGAGATCTCATCTCTATAAAACTTTTCTTAAAAAATTAGCTGGGTGTGGTGGTGTACACCTGTAGTCCCAGCTACTCAGGAGGCTGAGGTGGGAGTACTGCTTGAGCTCAGGAGGTTCAGGCTGCAGTGAGCTGTGTTTGTGCCCCTAGACTCCAGACTGGGCAACACAGTGAGATCCTGTCTCAAAAAAAAAAAAAAAAAAGTTTTGATCAATGCAAAAGAAAGAAAGAGAGGAAAGAGAAAGAAAGGAGAAAAAGAAGCAGAGAACAGATAGGCCAAGTAGAAAGCACACAGATACCTAAATATATGACTGACCAAATTAATGTAACCCAAAGGCTTCCTTAAAAGAAAAAGCATGTTTGAATAAAAGAAAAGAAAACCCAAGTATATGCTATAACAGCATAAGCACACAGAAATGTTCAAAGTAAACTGGGGGCTCCTAAATAGACTCAGAATAGGGGCTGTCTGCCAGGGGGGCCAACCATGAGAGCAGAGGGTTGAAACTTTCACTCGTACCCTCTGACTTCTGGAGAGGAGAGATGGGCTGGAGTTTGGGTTAATTACCAATAGCCAATGAATTAATCATATTTGCATAATGGAGCCTCTGTAAATACCCAGAAGGATGGGGTTCAATAGGATTCTGGGTTGATTAACACGTGGAAGATGCTGAGAGGTGGCATACCCAAAAAGGGCATGGAAGCCCAGGGCCCTTTCCCCCATACTTTGCCCTACCCACATCTTCCATCAGACTGTTCCTGAACTGTATTAATAAGCCAGTAATCTTGTAAAGAAGCTGTTTTCCTGAGTTGTGTGCACCATTCTAGAAAATAACAGAACCTGAGACAGGACTCATGGGAACCTCTGATTTGTAGCCAAGTCGGACAGAAGTTGTGGGTAACCTGGGTATCCAAAACGTGAAATTGGTATCTGCAGTGAAAAACAGTCTTGTAGGACTGAGATCACAACCTATGGGGTCTGTGCTAACTCAGGGTAGATAGTGTCAGAATTGAATTTAATTGTAGGACATCCAGTTGGTATCTACCAGAGAACTGAATTGAATCACTGTAGAAAAGAAAAAGAAAAAACTCATATATTTGGAGGCCAGAAACACAGGTGGGAGCAGGGGAGGAAAAAGAGTTTTCCTTTTGTTGATGTAAGGGAGTTTGTTCTTACAATGAGATTAACAAAAATCATCAAAAGTTTGGAAATTCTTAAGTACACTTCTAAATACATAAGGGTCAAGAAGAAATCATAATCCGAATTACAGAAACATTTTGAAATGAGTGATAATAAATATGGTACCAATGTAAATTTATAAACTGCAGAAAAGTAAGTTGAAAAGATTATGAAGAATACAACAGAAGTCTACCACTCATTAATAAAAAACAAATATTCTAATATATTCCTTTTCAATATTTTCTACCAAAAACATATATATAGTTTTGTTTATTTACCTTAAAAGCCTAAGACTTAACTCCTTGTTCTAAAAAAACCACAAACTTTATTTTAATGCCTATAAAAATATTCAACTTATATTTTACTTTCTATATAAATCTTGAGGACAGTTTTTATTTTTATAATTTCCTTCCCCAAAGAGTACCTAGGACTGCAATAATCACGTGCTAATTCAAAAAAATAAACTTAGGTCTAGAAAGTTTTTAATAAGCAAATGCACAGAAACATTACTGTCTCATATATTAGAAATAAATATTTTTCCTCACAAGCTTTTCCTTTCTCTCGACTGTTCCTGATAAGCATTCAAGCGTTGCTACCTCTTAATAAAGAGTATGAAAGCTTAAAGAAATGTAAACTTTCTTTTAAGTTCTAAGTTAAGCATTTAATAAAGTGTTACAGCATTAATTCAGGACCCTGTAAGAACATATATTTCTAAAATATCACACACAATAAATGTAGCATACTCACTTACCACTTGACCTGTTTTTACGACTTGATTTCCCACCAGTAAGCAGCATCTTGAGACTATTCCGAAACATGGTTATACTATTCTACTGCAAAACTGTAAAAGAAAATATAGGAAAATGTGTTTAAGAAAACTTGATTTTCATAGCACAACAGGGTGACTATAGTCAATAACTGTACATTTTTAAAATAACCTCAAGAGTGCAATTGGACTGTTTTCAACTCAATAAATAAATGCTTGAGGGGATACCCCATGCTTCATAATGTGCTTATTTCACATTGCATGCCTGTATCAAAACATCTCATGTACCCCATAAATATATAGACCTACTATGTACCCATAAAAAGTAAAACTAAATAAAAATTTGAAAAAAGAAAACTTGATTGTCTCTCCAAAATACTAAGAATTTAAAAATTCATTATAAAGAATTAACTATGTTTACTCCATAAATATATACAACTATTTATCCATAATTTAAAATGAAAATTAAAAAAAACTAAAAGTGCTAAACCAAAACAAGACAATTAACTATGTTTAAATATATAGTACAAAGCTGTAACTATATGACAAAAAAGACTATTAAACATTTAAATAGTTCCTTAAAAGAATACTACAATACTTTTGACTACACTAAGAAATAAAGTAAGTATCACTGAAGATACACAGAAGTAGAACACATAATTAGGTGGCTATAAATACTGTCTACCTTTCACTTGACTCTCCATTCTTGGACAATTTTCCCACATGATGCACACACACACACACACACACACCCCCACACACATTCTAGAAACTTATGGCACCTGCAGAATTTCCATTGGTGATGCCAGAATTCTGTCTCACAAGACTACAGCTACACAGGAATCCATGCCTATTCTATATCCCACTCCTACCAAAGAAAAACCCTCTGACTGCTTTGGATTACATCCTCACTCACCTTCTCAAGGATTTTATCTTAAAAAATTATCTTCCTTTTCTCTCACACAGCTTTAATTTTTCTCTCTCCTGAATCTTTCCAATCATAACATAAACATATTTTAGTCTATCTTGTCCAAAAAGCCCCACTCTTTACTCTACCACAGTTCAATTACTGCTCTTACATCCTCACTCTTCTTCACAGCAAAATTTCCCAAAAGTGTTGTAAGTATTTGGTGTGTCCAGCAGATTAAATGGAGCAAACATGAAGTGGGACACAGGCCAACAGAAAATATCCAAACCAAAGCACAGAGAGATAAAGACAAAACATTATAGAAAAGAGTACTAGACACATATGGAACCACTGAAAAGTTCTAACATATGTATAACTGAAATTTCATAAGAATGCGAAAATTGGGAAGAAGCAATATATGAAGTTCTAGCAACCAACAATTGTCTAACATTAATTAAAGACATGAAGCCACATCTGAAAGAAGCTTGTCAAACTCAAGCTGAATAACTACAAAGAAAAACACTAAGCAAATCATAGCCAAATTGCTAAAAACTAAAGATAATCTTTAAAATAGTCAGACCCCAAAAAACACATTTAAAGTAGCAACAATCAACAGAAATGACGAATAGCAAAAAATAATGACATAAAAATTCTGAGAAAAACAAACAAACAAACAAACAAAAAACCTGGTGCCAATCAAGCAATTTACTCTCAGCTTAAAATATCTTTGCAAATTAAAAATCAAAAGAAAAAACAAAGAATTTATTCCTAAAAGAGAGTTCTTCTAACAGAAGGAAAATAATACTAGAAAAAAGCATATAAATGCACAAAGGAAGAGCCATTGTAAGGGTAAATATGTTAGTATTAACAAGTAATGACTATAAAAATAACATTGACAGGTTGTTCTTTAAAATACGTCGACAGATGTAAAATGCATGACAACAATAAAAAAGGGAGGAGTAGGGTAAATGGAATGGAAGTTTCTAAGATATCTGTTTTACCAAAGAAGAGAAGTAACAATTCATGTTAGACTTCAATAACTCAAAAACTCATGTAGTAATCTCTAGGATATTCACTAAAAGCAAACTGAGGAGATAAAAAGAATAATTTAAAACATCTGACTAAACCAAAGAAAGTAAGACATAAGAGAAAAAGTAGCACAGATACGTGGATAAATGTAAAACAAATAGTAAGGTAGTAGATTTAAGCTCAAATTATATCCATTATTATGTTTAACACTCTAGTAGAAGACTATAAATATGGAAGAAGTGAATGCAAAATGATGGGAAAAGATATACTATTCAAACACCAACAAAAAGAAAAGTGGCATAATTATGTCATCAGGCAAAGTAAACGTAAGGCAGTAAAGATTACTAAAGATAAGGAAAGGCATTTCTTAATAATTAAAAAGTACTATCAACAAGAAGATAGCATAATTCTTTTGTTTGTCTGTACTGAGGCAGGGTCTCACGGTGTCAACCAGGCTGGAGAACAGTGGTGTGATTACAGCTCACTACAACCACAAATTCCTGGGCTCAAGTGATCCTCCCACACCAGTCACCCAAGTAGCTAGAATTACTGGTGTGAACCCCTACACACCACTAATTTTTCTAATTTTTTTCTAAAGATGGAATCTTACTATGTTTCCCAGGCCAGTCTCCAACTCCTGGGCTCAAGCAATCCTCCCATCTCGGCCTCCAAAGTGCTGAGAAGACAGGCATGAGCTATCTCGTCTAGCGAATATATCATAATTCTAAATCTCAATGGACCCAATAACAAAGTTTAAAAATATTTAAAACAGAAAATATACGAAACTAAAAGGTGACAGATAAATCCACAATTACATGGGAGACCAACATACCTTTGTCAATAGCTACAAGATCAAGTATATACACATACACACACACACACACACACACACACACACACACACAAACTATATTTGAACTATACAATTAAATAACTAGAATATATATAAGCAAAATGCTCTTCCAAATAAAAACAAACTATAACACAAAACACATACCAAAATGGATCATATGTTAGGTCATAAAGTATCAGCAAATTCTGAAATCTTTTAAGAGTATGTTTCCTAACTACAATGCAATTCAGCTAGAAGAAAATTTTTTTTTAATCTAGAAAATCTCCTATTGCTTAAAAATTAAGTTATATACTTCTAAATACCCATAAGTTGAACAAAGTAAATAAATCACAATAGGTATTTTAAATATTTATAATGAATGATAATAAAAATGACTTATAGAAACTTATAAGATAACATTAACACAATGATTTTACAGCAATTTATACCTTAAATGTATATATTAGAAGTGAAGGATGAAAATCAGCATCTAACCTTCTATTTCAAAAAGTTCAAAAGCAAGTAGCAAATAAAACCCAAAAACAGAAGGAAGAAAAAAAGTAAAGGGCAAAAATGAATGAAATAGAAAACAAATGCAAAACATAAAATCAACAAAGCCATAAAACAGATTTCTGAAAGGTATAAAATCTGCTAAACCAAGGCTGAATGAGGAAAAAAAAAAGAGAAATCACCAATATCAGAAATGAAATAGAGGACATCATTTCAGATCCTTAATTTAAAAAATAAGATATTATAAACAACTTTATACGAAATGTAACATTTTATATAAAATGTGTAAATTCTTTGAAAAACACAACTTGTCAAAATTAACACAAGGTTGACCAAAAAATATAAAATAGTCCTATCTCTATTAAGGAAATTGAATTTATCAAAACTCTTCCCAAACACACACACAAAAACTATACAGCCAGGTGGTTTCACTAGTGAATTCTATCAAACTTTTAAGGCACAAATAACACCAATCTTATAAAAATTATTTAAGAAAATACAAGAAAAGGAAATACTTCCAAACACATTTTATGAATACTGCATATTAATCCCAAAATCTTAGAGATATTATAAGAAAAGAGAAGAGTGGACCATCATACCTCATGAACATAGACGAAAAAATATCCCTACCAAAAGACACTGAAAACTCTACAGTGTCGCTTAATAATAACAACAGCAAAATAAAAAATCATTAAAGACAACTTAAGTGGAGATAGGCCATGTTCATGGATTGAAAAGTTGAATACTGTTAAAATGTCAATTCTCTCCAAATTGTTCTAAAGAGATAACAATCTCAAATTCCAACAGGCGTTTTTTTTTGTGTGTTTTTGTTTTTTTTTTTTTTTTTTTTGGTAGAAACTGCATTCTAAAGCACACATAATAATGCAAGAAGACAAAAACAGCAAAGCAATGCTGAAATCCAACAAAAAAGCTTGGGCATTTAAACTACCAGAATTCAAAATTTACTCTAAAACAATTTCTCACGGATGAGAATATTGTATCAACATAAGTACTGACAAGCAGATCGACAGAATAGAACACACAGTCCAGAAAAATACCTACCTTTACATGGTCATTTGTTTTTGACCAAGTCATTAATGGGTAAAGGAAAGTCTTCTCAACAAATCGTGGTAAAACAAAGAGATTACGCATTTTTTTTAGAAAAAAAAAATATCTTAACCTATATATCATCCTATACATAAAAATTAATTCAAAATAAACATCACATAAAAGCTAAAATTACAAAGCTTAAAAAGAAAATCGGAGCAGTGTGAAGGAGGCGAGAACAACCTACAGATCAACCAAGCCGGTGAGTCACTGCATCCCTGTGTCCAGTGCCCACATGCCCAAGAGGAAGATTGAAGGGGATACTAAAGGAGATAAAGCCAACATAAAGGATGAACCAAAGAGAAAATCCACAAGGTTGTCTGCTAAACCTGCTCCTCTAAAACCAGAGCCAAAGCCTAAAAAGGCCCGTGGTAAAGAAGGGAAAGAAGGTACCCAAAGTGGGGAAAGCGGAATAACCCTGCAGAAAACGGAGATGCCAAAACAGAGCAGGCACTGAAAGCTGAAGGTGCCTGAGATGCCAAGTGAAGTGTGTGCATTTTTGACAACTGCGTACCTCTGGTGACTGCACAGTTTGAAATACTATTTTTTTAATCAAGTTTTATTAAAATGCAGAATTTCATTTTCTTTTTTTTTTTTTTTTAAGCTATGCTGTTAGCACACTAAACACTTCACTGTTGTTTTTTGGGGAAGGGGCATAAATCACTACTTGAATGTACCCAAAGATGGACTGATGTGGGGAAAACACCTTTTCCCTTCTAGTTTTGAGAGACTTCCTCTTGGCTCCCAGGAGGAGGGATTTCCTGACTTTGACACACACAGCCACCTTGGCACAAATGCCGTGTGGTATGAAAAAACACATACATTCTTATGTCCTCTTCTCCCTTTCCACCTTCAGCACAGACTTAACTCCTTAAGCCCAAACACCTGTTGGGACCTCAGCCCCAGTTATTAGTTACCAGTGTGTCAAGCAATCTGGATCTTCCAGTGATGTCACTGAGGCAGTGCCCCGCAAATGAGCAGAAGTTGAGGATCTTCATATAAATTTTGCCATTTTCAATTCACTACCTGAAAGTCAGGGTTGGCTCATGAAAAGTTGTTAAGCAGGCCGGGCATCGTGGCTCATGCCTATAATTCCAGCACTTTTGGAGGCTGAGGCGGGTGGATCACAAGGTCAAGAGATTGACACCATCCTGGCCAACATGGTGAAACCCTGTCTCTACTAAAAACACAAAAATTAGCTGGGCGTGGTGGCACACGCCAGTAGTCCCAGCTACTTGGGAGATTGAGGCAGGAGAATCACTTGAACCCGGGAGGCAGAGGTTGCAATGAGCCAACATCGCACCACTGCACTCCAGCCTGGTGACAGAGCAAGACTCCACCTCAAAAAAAAAAGAAAAGAAAAAAGAAAAGTTGTTAAACAACATGCTAAAATGCTAAATGTGAAATGTCAACTCTTACTCTAAACTTTCCCTGTTCTGAGAATCTAATGAAAACTTCACGGGTTTTATAGTGGCTTTTTGATTTTTGGTGGTCCATCAAAGAAGGAGTTTGAAAGTTGCTGTAGACTACTAATGATTGTCTGCCCATGTCCTGCCTGAAATACAATGACTGTTTCTACAAAGTATCTTCAAGAAAGCAGAGTACAGCTTGAAAAAAACAAATTAAAAAACAGACTTTGTTCACTGCTTAAAGGTAGACGAAGGATTCTTAGGAACACAGAAAGCAATAGCCATTTTTAAAAACCTTTTATTTGGAAGTTATTAAACATTTAAAAGCAGCTACTCACTAAGATACCATTAAAGAAAACAGGCAAGCCACAAACTGGGAAAAATTATTCACAAAACATATATAACACAGGACTGATATCCAAGATACAGTAGTCCCCCTTTATCTGCATTTCTGCTTTCCATGGTTTCAGTTACCTGCAGTCACCTGCGGTCTAAAAATATTACATGGAAAATTCCAGAAACAATTCATGTTTTAAATTACATAGCATTCTGAGCCTGATAAAATCTCACACCATCCTGCTCCACCCTCCCTGGGAAGTCAAACATCCCTTTGTCCAGATCATCCATGCTATATATGCTACCTGCCTGTTAGTCAATCAGTAGCCATCCTGGTTATCAGATCAGTTACTGCATATAGCATGTACAGGATTCGTTACTATCTGTCATTTCAGGCATCCACTGGGGGGCATCTTGGGATGTGGAAGGGAGGGACTACTGTATATAAAGAACACCTACAACTTCAGGCCAAGCATGGCGGCTCACGCCTGTAATCTCATCACTTTGGGAGCCTGAGGCGGGGGGGATCACAAGGTCAGGAGATCGAGACCATCCTGATCATCATGGTGAAACCCTGTCTCTACTAAAAATACAAAAATTAGCTGGGTATGGTGGCACGTGCCTGTAATCCCAGCTACTTGGGAGGCTGAGGCAGGAGAATCACTTGAACCAGGGAGTTGGAGATTGCAGTGAGCTGAGATCGCGCCTCTGCACTCCAGTCTGGGCAACAAAGTGAGACTCTGTCTCAAAAAAAAAAAAAGAAAAGAAAAAAGAAAAACCTAAGCCAAATTAAATTTAATGGAGTTTAATTGAGCAAAGAACGATTCACAAATAGGGCAGCCCCCAGAATCACACCAGACTCAGAGAGACTCCAGGGATGCTTTGTGGTCAGAACAAATTTACAGACACAAAAAACGGGAAGTGACAGAAACCAACAGGGAAGTATGGAAACAGTTGGATTTGTTACAGGTTGGCATTAGCCTGATTTGAACATGTAGCAGTAATGAGTGGTTGAAGTATGGCTGCTGGGATTGGCCAAGACTCAGCTACTGTTACAGGCACATACTACTAAGTCAGGTTTTCAGTCTTATCCGCCTATTAAGCTAGGTTACAGTCTGTCCACAAGGACTTAAATATCAAAGTACGGAGTCCTTCCCAAGCCATATTTAGTTTGCTTTAACAGTGTCAATGGTGAGAAACACAAATCTAGCATGAATTTGAGGCTTTTGGAAAAGGTAAAAACTCTGTTTTAAAAAAAGTTATAAACAATAATAGGATCAAGCCAATATAAGAAAGACAAATCATTTGTCCACTATCTGGAAACTGCATGTTTTTTCATCTGCAAAAGGCATGTTGAAGGATCCGTAATTATCAAGAATGGTCTTATTTAAGTGTTGACTGAGATAAATTGCTAGATGCCTCAGATATATTCCAGAACGTAACTTTGGCAGCTCTTACAATTACAGCAGCGCTATCATTGTTCACTGTGGCCTTGAACTCCTGGCTCAAAGGATCCTCCCATCTCAGCCTGGGAGTAGCTGGGACTACTGGCACAAACCACTACAACCAGCTGATAATCTTTAATAATTTCCCTAAAAGCAAAATTTTGAACTGCATTGAAGAGCTTCAAATTTTGCAATCTCCTTCAAGACTGGAGGGCACAGGAATGAAATGGGACAATTATTAAAGAAGTCTTGAAAAAGAGAAGTAACTAATGATGGGTTCCACAGCTAGCCTTGTAGGTAGTACATGCACTGCTTAAATTATGAATCATTTTTATGATACTTACAATCAGGTTATGTACTGCTTTCCTCTTTCTACCCCTTCAAAGCTCTTTCAGACAGCATCTAAACTGCCCTGGCCATTTGGTGGCCAATACTGGGAGCTAGCTGACCCAATGTTTCTTTACCGCAACACCCTCCACCAACCTTGCTCGCCATTAGATTAAATTGCCTAACTTCTGAATTTCAACTAAATCAAATATTTCCAGATAGATTTACAAGTGAGTCCTCAATCCACCTCCGATTCTGGATCCTTATATTATGAGCTAAGAATTAGTCCCTTGTTTGTCCACTCCAAACCAACTACAACTGCCAACATTATCTAAGCCACTACAGCCTGGCCTTCCCAGGAAACAATGTGAGTCAGCCAGACAAGATAACAGGATTTATAAAAGGTCTTGAAAAATATCTTTATTATTCTACAAAGGAAGTTCACTGTGAAAGACAAAAAAATCAGAAGAAAATGGAAACATGTTGGATTTATCTAAAAGAATGATTTAATAATGACATAAGTGATCACTATTTCATTCTTCTTTGGTTTCTTACTGCTTTGCCCAAAGTATTGCATCATCTTTCAAGAAGATATAAAAACAAATTTGAACACATCAGCTTGGCCTTTGTTAATGCTCTTTAACACAGTTAAGGATATAAGAATTTTCGGCCGGGCGCGGTGGCTCAAGTCTGTAATCCCAGCACTTTGGGAGGCCGAGGCGGGTGGATCATGAGGTCAAGAGATCAAGACCATCCTGGTCAACATGGTGAAACCCCGTCTCTACTAAAAGTACAAAAAATTAGCTGGGCATGGTGGCGCGTGCCTGTAGTCCCAGCTACTCAGGAGGCTGAGGCAGGAGAATTGCCTGAACCCAGGAGGCGGAGGTTGCGGTGAGCCGAGATTGTGCCATTGCGCTCCAGCCTGGGTAACAAGAGCAAAACTCCGTCTAAAAAAAAAAAAAAAGAATTTTCATTTTCTACCCAAAATGGTCAAAGAGAAGAATATTTCCAGAGGAAGATGTATCACAATTATTACATCAGAAGATGAATGCAAAAAGACAGATGGCAGTACTCCAGACTCTAATGATAAAGGTGTAATTAATCAAATAAGGGAAATTTCAAGACTATGAGTCTTCAGATGACCATACCCTAGATTAATCTTCTCAAACTCAAGAAATGGTGAGTGAACCCCAGAAATGCAAGGTTGGTTCAGCATATGAAAATTAAAGTAATATACCATATTAGTAACACGCAAAAACTTCAATAATTACCTCCATAGACACAGAAAAAGCATTTGGCAAAAGGCAACACCCATTCATGATTTAAAAAGAAATACTCAACATATTAGAAATAGAAAGAAACATCCTCAGTCTAATAAATGGCATCTATAAAAAGCCTGCAGCTAATATCATGCTTAATTCTGAAAGACAACACTTTCCTCCTAAATTGGACAACAAAAAAACATACATTTAACTAGCCTGGTCAACAGAGCGAAACCTCATCTCTACTGAAAATACAGAAAAGGAGGGGGAAAGAAAACAAGCCAGGTGTGGTGGTGCACACCTATAATCCCAGCTACTTGGGAGGCTGAGGCAGGAGAATTGCTTGAACCCGTGAATCCAGGAGTTGGAGGTTCCAGTAAGCTGAGAACATACCACTGCATCCCAGCCTGGGTGACAGAAGGAGACTATGTCTCAAAAAAAAAAAAAAATCCATTTACCACTTCTATTCAACATTCTACTTGAAGTTCCATCCAGGGCAATTAGGCAGAAAAAGAAATAAAAAGCATCCAAATTGGAAAGGAAGAGATAAATCATCTCTATTCACGAATGACATGACATCATATGTAGAAAATCCTAAAGAATCCACCAAAAAACGATTATAGCTAATAAACATATTCAGTAAATTTGCAGGACACAAGATACACATTAAAGATCAGTTGCTTTTTTTTTTTTTTTTCCAGACAGGCTCTCACTCACGCAGGCTGCAGAGTATGGCATGATCATTGTTCACTGATGCCTTAAACTCCTGGGCTCAAACAATCCTCTTGCCTCAGCTTCCACAGTAGCTGGGACTATAGGCACATGCCACCATGCCTAATTTTTTTTTTTAATTTTTCTTTTGTAAAGATAGGGTCTTGCTATGTTGACCAGGCTGGTTTCAAACTCCTGGCCTCAAACAATCCTCCTGCCTCAGTCTCCCGAATTCCTGGGATTACATGCATAAGCCACCATGTCTGGCCTGAAAAATTAGTTGTGTTTCTTTATACTATCAATGAACAATCCAAAAAAGAAATTTTCAAAATACATTTATAATAACATCAAAAAGGATTAAAAATTGTTATTAATTTAACAAAAGTATAACTTTATACACTAAAAATTATAGAACATCATTGAAAGAAATTAAGGAAGACCTAACTAAATGGAAAGATATCCATGTTCATGTAATTAGAAGACAATGTTGTTAAGATGGCAATATTCTCCAAATTGATCCACAGATTTAACAAAATACTTAAACTCCCAGCTACTTTCTTTTCAGAAATTGAGAAACTGATCTTAAAACTAATATGAAATGCAAAGGACCCAGAATAGCCAAAACTTAAAAAGCAAAAACAAAATCAAACAGAGTTGACAAAGGTTCTCCAAAGGTGACCACATCCTAATTTCTGGAATTTGTGAATGTTACCTTACATGGCAAAAAGACTCTGAAGATGTGATTAAGATTTTCCTGAATTTTAACCAGCTAGACCCAATGTAATAGAAATGTCACTAAAAAATTAAAAGGACAGTAGAAACATCAGAAGAGGAGATGTGATAACCCAAGTAGACATCAGAGCGATGTGGCCACAAGCCAAAGAATGCAGATGGCCTCCAGAAGCTGGAAAAGGTAAAGAACAGATTCTTTCCCAGAAGGAACAGAGGTATGCTAAAACACTGGTTTTCACCCCATAAAAGACCCATTTCAAATTTCTGACTTCCAGAACTGTACAAGCATAAAAATAATATATTTTGTTGTTTTAAGCCACTAAATTTGTGGAAATTTGTTACAGCAGCAATAGGAAACAAACTGTAATAGTAGCCAATATGTATAACATAGTTACATGTTACATGTTATAGAGGCATATAACAATGTCTCAAGTGTCTATAAAAGCATGAGGAGTTGTCACACTATTAATGTTGTGGTCCAAATGCTGTGTTGCTATTTAAAAATCATTTAATGTACTATATGTATCTTTTGATATGTAAGAGCAAAGTTCTCAGTTCTCAGTAAAAACATCTGATTCTTTAATTTGGCACTAAAATGACTCTATACTTTTTCTTACAGTAAGTTATCTCATATCACTCAACAAATCAGTGAAATGGAAAATACTGGACTAATAGTATATACTTATTATGACAAAAATACATTTTATATATTGATCAAATATTTATACAATATCTAAAGAGTTCAGAGGACAGTAGAATCTCACAACATATCACATAAGAACTATTACACTGGGATGGGCCATGGCTATGCAAGAGATACATTAACATAAATCTTATACTCAATCTTGCCTATGCAACCCTAAAAGTTTCTAGTTAGATCACTAGAGAGAAAGATTATCACATACAGTCAGCCCTCGGTATTTGCTGGGGATTCAATTTTAAGGCACTCCCACACCTGCTCCTTGCACCCACCCTATGGATACCAAAATCTGCAGATGTTTAAGTCCATTATATAAAATGATATAGTATTTGCATATAACCTATGTTCATCATCCTGTATACTTGAAATCATCTCTAGGTTCTTATAACACCTAATATAATGTAAATGTTATGTAATTACTTATCTATATTAATTTGTATTATTTATCTACTTATTTTTAACACTTCTGGTTTTTTTTTTTTTTTTTTTTGAGACGGAGTTTCTCTCTTGTTACCCAGGCTGGAGTGCAATGGCGCGATCTCGGCTCACTGCAACCTCCGCCTCCTGGGTTCAGGCAACTCTCCTGCCCCAGCCTCCTGAGTCGCTGGGATTACAGGCACGCGCCACCATGCCCAGCTAATTTTTTGTAGTTTTAGTAGAGACGGGGTTTCACCATGTTGACCAAGATGGTCTCGATCTCTTGACCTCGTGATCCACCCGACTTGGCCTCCCACAGTGCTGGGATTACAGGCTTGAGCCACCGCGCCCGGCCTTTTTAACACTTCTGATCCATGACCAGCAGACACAGAACCCACACATGCAGAGGGTCATGCCTGGCATGGAACAGCACAAAAAACATGTGTAAAACTCCCATTCACCCAGATATTAAGAAGTGGTTTCAATAAATGTGATGAAAATGAAGGCTTTAGGGTCCTAGATATCAGTCTCCTCTAGTCTTTAATTCCCTCTCTCTCTAAACTGGAATCCTTGATTCATTATTTCATTTGTCTTTCTCTAGATTCTTTTAACCCCAAATACAATGTATATGTTCTGTAAATACTTTATTTGTATTATTTATCTACTTATTTTTAATGCTTTTGATCCAAGGCTGGCAGACACAGAACCCACACACACAGAGGATCAAACTTGGCATGCAAGAGCACAAGGAAATATGCGTAAAATTCATTTCATTTTTTTTAAAATATCATTTTGTATTTACTAATTTTCCCCCAAGAAAATGATCTATCATTCCAATCACTCTCCCACCAAACCCCCAAACTCCCCTGCCCCTTTGCTCTCTGATTCCACATAAAATACAAAGCCAATTCCAACCATACCAAGGCTGCTAAGCACTGCTAAAGAAAGTCGTATTAGTTAGTGATATTCCAAATACGTCAGAAATCTATGCTTGCAAATTTCAACTGACCCTTTTCACTACTTAGCAATCTATTGCTTTTTTAGTCAGTTCCCTGTAAACTTTCTCTGACCTCACATTTCTTTGCATCACTCTCAACCCACGTTTTTGTCTTCCATAACACAAAGAAAAATATATGCCACAAAAATTATCAGAAAGAACTCCATCAACTACCCACCAAAAGACCTACAGACCTAAGCCCATTAGCACACACCCTCTCCTCCTATTAAAATAGACATATTCCTTTTTCTCTCTGAGGTCAAATTACCTTTGCTCTGTATCCCACTCCCACTCATTCACCCAGGAACCTCTTATATTTTGACTTCTGTATTTTGAAACTCATCCTTTAATAGCTATTTCCATCAGCATTTCAAGACACTCTTAAAAAATAAAAATCATGGCAGGGCACAGTGACTCACACTGTAGAACTTTGGCGGGCCAAGGTGGGAGGATTACTTGAGCTAGGAGTTCAAGACTAGCCTGGGAAACATAGGGAGACCCAATCACTATAGAAAATTAAAAAAAAAAAAAAAAATAGCCAGCCATGATGGTGCATGCCTGTAGTCCCAGTTATTTGGGAGGCTGAGGTGGGAGGATTGCTTATGCCCAAGGTCAAGGCTGCAGTGGGCTGTGTTTGTGTCACAGCACTCCAGCCTGGGTGACAGAATGAGCCTCTTTCTCAATAATTAATTCATTTTTCAATGTCCTCTCCTCCTAGTTCATCCATTGCCTTTGCTGTCATCTATCATCTGGATAACCAAATTTCACTCCAGGTCTCTTTTCCAAACAACTCTCCTCTAGTATTCTCTAGATCAGTAAGTTAGTATCATCACTAAGTTGCTCAGCCATCCTTTATTAGTTTTTACTTACCTAACTTTTCTAACCCCAAAGCATGTCTTTGATTCTATGTGCTTTGTAGGAATAGCTTTTCTCTAGACAGCAAGATTAGCTCCATCAATGACCATAGCCATTATCTAATAAAATATTTTAAACTTATATTACAGAATTCTTTTGTCGCCAGTTCAGTAAAAGGACAAATGAAGAGTACATAGAACTACCACTACTACTTCCTGCATCATTTGCCTTTCTTTGGTTTCTCCAAGCCACATAACGAACAGGTTTAGTATGACTGTGAAGTTAAAATTAAACTGTTATTTTAGAGGATTAAGTCCAGGCACTAAGCATTCTTATAAATAACATCAAGAAACAACCAAAACACACTAACATGGCAAAAATCTTCTTTTAGAAACATATGTTAGTGAAAATTCTTCACAAATTATATTTTTTGCACTTAGCGACGCTTCTCTACTGCATGAAATACAGATGGCAACACCACCTCAAATCTTTTTCTAATGTTAATCTATAAATAAATTTTAAAAACAAAATGTCTTCTGATCTTCTATCTATTCAGTGTTTACTGAGAACAAACTAAGTATAAGGCCCTCAGCAGGTACCGCAGAGAATTTTTTAAAAGGTTAACAGGCAGTTCCTGCCTAAAAGAAGCATCAGTCTGTTAATGAGAATCAAAGAGAAGTGAGCCCAAGTAAAATTCAAACTAGAAGGTGCCAGGTACCATAAAAGAAAGATAAAGTGTAAAGGAAATTTATAAGAGAGAGGAGATTACTTAGAGGTTTAAGCAAATGTATTCGTTAAGTACTTACTATATGCTTCTACATAAGTAAAACAATTTTCACAGCATCCCAGAAATAAAGTCCAAGGGGAACTTTACACAAAATCTCTGGCTCCTTTTCTCTAACCTGAATGAAAGTAGAACATTAATCTTGCTTCCTTTGGTCTCTCATGCTCAGTTCCTGGGCATGCTGAAAAACTGCAGCTAGTACTGGTTTGTCTTCTGAAAGTTTCAAAGCCATGCATGAGTGCTGGTTTTGAAAACCTGAGGCATCTAAATCATACTCAGTGAGAATCATCTTATTATTTTTGCCCCAATTCTATATATATAACTAAGTATATACCACTAAAAAAATTGCTTCCGTTTTTTATTCTATTCCGAATTCCTGATTCGCCTACTTTTGGTTGTAACCCAAAGCAACTGTTACCATGCCTTAAGACATGATCTCACTGTACACTGACTGCTTTTAAGCTTCATAAACTTCATACACCATTCTTACATGAATACCAATCCCAACATACAATCAGAGAAAATCTCATTATAGTATGAGCAAAGCTTAAGTGAAGAAAACCTACAAAAAAAGTAATTAGAGCAAGAAAGTCCATCTTGGCCAAGCACAGTGGCTCACACCTGTAATCCCAGTACTCTGGGAGGCCGAGGTGACCAGATCACTTAAGGCCAGGAGTTCACGACCAGCCTGGTCAACATGGTGAAATCCCATCTCTACTAAAAATACAAAAAAAAGTTAGCCAGGTGTGGTGGTGCATACTTGTAATCCCAGCTACTCCAGAGGCTGAGGCAGAAGAATTGCTTGAACCTGTGAGGTGGAGGTTGCAGTGAGCTGAGATTGCACCACTGCACTCCAACCTAGGTGACAGAGTGAGACTGCCTCAAAATAAAATAAAATAAAATCAGTATAGTCTAAGACATCTTGAAAACAGAGCAATCTGACTTCCCAGATATCTGTCCCTTATCTTCCAAGAAAAATTATTACTTTCACCATGCAAAAATATCATAGGTAAATAAAAAAGATCATGTTTAGCAGAGACTTACTATGTTAACTATGGAATATATTAATCTTTTAACATGCCTTTTTAAATCATGTTACTTCTCAAATTTCTATTAAGTCTACAGCAAACAAAACAAAACAAATATCAGTGACTTCAGCAAGATAGCTGACTAGAGACACCTAATGCTTGTCCCCCTCACCCCTGCCCCTGTACCTCTTGCTCCTCTGTACTCCCCATCCACCACAGGAAAGAACCAAGGCAACAAAATAGCTAAGATTTGACTGGAATGTCAAAGGGAGAGTGTTAGGGTACAGTAGGTGTGGAGATGCACCTGTGGTGACTGGAAGTCCAGGAGGGCAGCATGGAGACACCCAGTCTCTGTAGCCCCATCTTTCTACCTGTATCAGATCTGCCTGTAGTCAGGAGAGATCTCTCATTGCAGTGAAAAGGTAAGCAGAATAACCCCACCAGTCCCCATTGACACCGCAGATATCTACAGTCCTTACAACAGGAGACCCGTATAGTCCTCGCTAGCCCTGATCCCAGTTAGAAGAGCTGCAGGGAATTCACATAGTTCCTGGATTAGGAGCATGAGGTACGTACTCCCCAACCCCTACCCACTCTCTGTGAACCCAGCTGCTGCAACATGGTGCTATCCTGAGACCAGAGCCACCTCTGAAGTGTACCCTAATCTGGGGACCAGTAGCCACTGCACCTCTGCAGCACAGGGGCTCCATCTTTATACCACCAATTCCACATCAGTGGCTGAACACCATGACCCGAGGATCACAAAAGCCTGAACCCAGGAATAGCTGTGACTCTGGTCCTGCACAGCAGAGAAACCAACTCCCACTCCCCTCACTTCTAGCCAGAGGAACAGTCTGGCAGTCCTACCCAGGATGAAGCTGCCCTAGAGCAGCCCAAACTATTGCATGTCCTCCAAGCAGGAGAGGTCCTCAAGTCTCTGAGTAGCTGACATGTTGTGGAGCAGCTACATTTTCATATGCAGGGCATGAGAAACAGCCCTGCAGTGCACCATTTCCTGCAGACAAGGCCATGGCCAACCCAATGGTCATGCACCTACAGTCAGAGCCTTGGAAATAGCTCCTCAGGACACTCCCTGTAGACATGATCCCAGGCTTGCTGAGCAGCTGTGCAACCATGCCTCAGGCCTGAGGAACAGCTCTACAGGCCACCCTGTCAGGTAATACCCCAAGCTGCCCGAGCAACCACGCATATGCATCCCAGGCCTGAGAAGCAGCCCCACAGGCTGCCCTTGCCAAACACACCCCCAGATCCACTGAGCAGCTGTTCACCTGCATCCCAGGCCCAGGAAGCAGCCCTGTGGGGCATCCCCAGCAGACACCCCTCCCTTTCTGGGCTAGCCAAAAAGCCATGCGCCCGTGTTTCAGGTCTAAGAAATAGCCTGATATGTCATCCCCAGCAAACACAAGACCCGGGCCAGACAAGCAGTTGGATACTTGTGTCACAGGCCTGAGAAACAGCCCTGTGGTTCACCCAAGCAAACACGCCCCCAGACCAGACCAGCAGCTTACACTCAAATCGAGGGCCTGAGAAGTAGCTCCATGGGCTACCCCCGGCAAACACATCCCCAGGCCAGTCAAGCAGGTGTGTGCTTGCATCCTGGGCATGAGAAACAACCCTGAAGGCTGCTCCTGGCAGGCACATCCCAGGCCAGCTTAGCAGCCGAATGCACGTGCTCCCAGCCAGAGTAACATCCCTGGCTTCCAACCCCAAGTTAGCCAACCCACTGGGGTACACAAGCATCTCCAACCTGAAAAACAGCCAGTGAGCCTACCCCTGGTAAGGCCACACCACTACTGCCACAAATTCTCTCAGCCTAGTCCATAAAGACATATACAAACATAACTGGCATGAGTTATAGCTGAAGAAACTACATGGAGACTACACCACCACATCTGCCCAGAAATAAGAGCCAACATGCCCCACCTAATCAACACACCGAGACCCATTCAAATGAGTCAGTCTTTCCCTGTGAAACCTACTCCACAAAATTGGAAAAGGTGACTTTTCCTTTTCCACCAGATCCATAGAAATCAATGTAGGGACACGCCAAATATGAAAAAGCAAGAAAACATGACCCCTCCAAAGAAATACATTAATTCTCCAGTAACAGATCTCAACCATAAGGAAATATACAAAATACCAAAAAAGAATTCAAAATAATAATCTTAAGGAAATTCAACAACATACAAGAGAATACAGATAGACAATTTAACAAAATAAGAAAACTATTCATAACTTGAATGAGAAATTTAACAAAGAGACAGGTATCATAAGAAAGAACCAAATGAAAATTTTACAGATGAAGAATTCAATGAATGAAATTTAAAAATCCAATTGAAAGCTTCAACAACAGATTAGACCAAGCAGAAGAAAGAATTTCTGAACTATGAAGACAGGTCATTGGAAATAACACAGGAAAACAATAAATAACAAAATTAAAAAAAAAAAAAAAAAAAAGGAATGAAGAAAGCTTCTAGGATTTATGGAAAACCTTTATGTGAGCAAATATTAGCATAGAGGCATTCCAGAAGGAAAGGAAATGGGAAAAATGCAGAAAACATATTTAATGAAATAGTAGCTGAAAACTTCCCAAGACTTGGAAGAGAGATGAACATCCAGATCTAGGAGGCTCAAAGAACCACAAATAGATTCAACCCAAAGAGGTGTGAGGCATATTATAGTCAAATTGTCAAAAGTTAAAAAAAAAAAAAAAAAATCCTAAAAACAAGAGAAAAACATCAAGTCACATATAAAGGAATCCCAATTAGTCTTAGTAGAGTAGATTTCTCAGAATAAACCTCACAGGCCAGGAGAGAATAAGATGATATATTCAAATTACTGAAATAAATAAACTGGCAGTCAAGAACATTATGTACAACAAAGCTATCCTTAGAAATAAAAGAAATAAAATACTTCAGACAAGCCAAAACTATGAGAATTTATCACCATTTGACTGATTTCAACACCCCACTCTCGGCAATGGACAGATAATCTAGGCAGAAAATCAACAAAAAAATATCAAACTTAAACTACACCACAGGCCAAATGGATTCAACAGACACTTACAGAGTGTTTTGCCCAATGCCTGCAGAATACACATTCTTTTCATCAGCACATGGAACATTCTCCAAGGCTGACCAAATTAGAACACAAAGAAGTCTAAAAAATTGTTTTAATTTAAATCATACCAAATATCTGACCACAAGGGAATAAAATTAAAAATTACAAGAGCAACATTCAAAACTATACAAATATATGGGAATAAAATGACATGCTCCTGAACAACCAAAGAGTGAAGGAAAAAAAAAATAAGAATTAAAATTTAAAATTCCTTGAAACAATTGAAAATAGAAACACAACATACAAAAACCTACAGGACACAGCAAAAGTAGAATTAAGACACAAGTGTATAGTGATAAATGCCTACAACAGAAAACTAGAAAGATTTCAAATAAATAACAATGATGCATCTCAAAGAAACTAGAAAAGCAAGAATGAGCCAAACCCAAAATTCATAGACGGAAAGAATACGATCAGAGCAGAAATAAATGAAGTTGAGACAAAAAAAAAAAAATACTAAATATCAATGGGACAAAAAATTCATTTTTTGAAAACAGAAATGAAATTGAGAAACCATTAGCTACACTAACAAAAAAAGAGAACACTCAAATAAATATAATCAAAAATGAAAAACTAGGTATCACAATGGATGCCACAGAAATACAAAGGATCATTAGACTACTATGAATATATGTCAATAAATTTGAAACCTAGGGGACACAGACAAATTCCTGGACACATACAACCTAACAAGACCAAAGGAAGAACAGAAAATTTCAACAAACCAACAAGCCCTGAGATTGAATCAGTAATCAGAAAAATTGCACCAGTAAAAAGTCTCCCAACAAAGAAAAGTCCGGAACCAGATGGTATCTCTGCTGAATTTTACCAAATCTTTAAATAATAATTAATACTAATGCTTCTTGAAGTGGAGGGAATTCTTTCTAACTCATTTCATGAGGTCAACATAACCCATAAAATCAGACGAGGACACAACAAAAAAAGGAAACTACAAGCCAACATCCCTAATGAACATAGAAGTAAAACTTCTCAACAAAATACTAGCAAACCAAATCCAGCAACACCTCAAAAAGATAATACACAATAATCAAGTGAGATTTATCTCAGGAATGCAAAGGTGGTTCAGCATTTACAAATTATTACATGTAATAAATCACATCAGAATCAAGGAGAAAAACCATACAATCATCTCAACAGATGCAGAAAAAGCATTTAAAAAATCCAGCATCTCTTCATGATAAAAACTGTCAATAAATAAGGTATAAAAGGAAAGTATCTAACATAGTAAAGGACATATATGACAAACTCAGCTAGCATCATAGTGAATGAGTAAAAGCTCAAAGCTCTTCCTCCAAGAACTAGAACAAGACAAGGATGCCCACTTTCACCCTTATTCAACATAGTACTGGAATTCCTAGCCAGATCAATCAAGCAAGAGAAAGAAATAAAAGGCATCCAAATTGCAAAGAAGAAAGTCAAACTGTCCCTGTTTGCAGATGACATCATATATATATATATATATTTATTAAAGCTAAAGACTCTACTAAAAACTCATAAAACTGATAAATGAATTCAATGAAGTTTCACAGTACAAAATCAACATACAAAAATCAGTAGTACTCTATATACAAACAATAAACTAGCTTTAAAAAAATCCAAAAGGCGGTCCAATTTATAATAGCTACAAAAAATAAAATACTTAGGAAGAAATTTAACTGAGGACGTAAAAGACCTCAATAAGGAAAACTACAAAATACTGAAGAACAAAACTGAAGAGGATCCAAACAAATGGAAAAGCATCTGATGCTAATGGAAGAATTAATAGTGTTAAAATGATTACCCCAAGCAATCTACAAATTCAATACAATTCCTACCAAAATACCAATGACATTCTTCACAGAAATAGAAAAAAGAAATCCTAAAATTTGCATGGAATCACAACAATCTTCAAATAGGCAAAGCAATTCTGAGCAAAAAGAACAAAGTTGGAGAAATCAAATAACCAGACTCCAAAGGATACTACTAAAGCTGTAATAAGCAAAACAGCATGGTACTGACATAAAAACAGACACACAGACCAGTGGAACAGATAAGAGAACCCAGAAATTAATCCATTTATCTACAGCCAACTGATTTCTGACAAAAGGACCAATAACATACATTGGGGAAAAGATAGTCTCTTCAATAAATGCTGCTGAAAAAACTGAATATCCATATGCAGAAGAATGAAACTAGACCCCTACCTCTCACCTTATACAAAAATCAACTTAAATCAATCAAAACCTAAATATAAGCCTTGAAATTATAACACTACTAAAAGAAAACATAGAAGGACTGCTTTCAGGACATTGGTCTGGTAAAAGATTTTACCAGTAAGACCTCAAAAGCACAAGCAACAAAGCAAAAATAAACAAATGGGATTATTTCAAACTAAAAGGCTTCTACATAGCAAAGGAAACAATCAACAGGTTGAAAAGACCATCTACAGAATAGGAGACAATATTTACAAACTACTTATCCAATGGGGGGTAAATATCCAGAATTTACAAGGAACTCAAACATCTCAACAGTAAAAAAGGGAAACAATCAGATATTAAAATGGGCAAACAATGTGAACAGACGTTTCTTAAAAGACAACATACAATTGCCAAATGGCCAAAAAGCATATGAAAAAATGCTCAACATCACTAATCATCAGGGAAATGCAAAACCACAATGAAATACCTTCTCACTACAGTAAGGATGGCTGTTATCAAAAAGACAAAAAAATTACAAATGCTGGTGAGAATGTAAAGAAAAGAGAACTTTTATACAACACTGGTAAGGGCTATAAACTAGTACAGACACTATGAAGAACAGTCTGGAGATTCTTGTAAAAAACAAAAAACTACAAATAGAACTACCATATGATCCAGCAATCCCACTACTGGGCATTTATCCAAAGGAAAGCAAATCAGTATATCACAAAGACATCTGTACCCCCATGTTTACTGTAGCAGTAGTTACAATAGCCAAGATATACAATGACACCAAGTGTCCAATAACAGATGAATGGATAAAGAAAATGTGGTATATATACACAATGGAATACTATTCAGCCAAAAAAAGTGAGTAAAAGCCTGTTATTCATAGCAATATGGCTGGAACTGCATGATATTATGTCAAATGAAATAAGCCAGGAATGGAAAGTTCAACACTACATGTTCTCACTCATATGTGGAAGCTTTAAAAAAGTTATCTCATAGAACTAGAAAGTAGTATAGAGGATACTAGAGGCTGGTTACAGAGGGTATCAGGCTATAGGGAGGTATAGGAAAAAATCTGTTAAAGGATACAAAATTATAGCTAGATAGGAATAAATTCTAGTGTTCTATACCACTGAGGGATAACCATGGTTAACAATAATATATTACATAGTTTCAAACAGCTAGAAGGACAATATTAAATGTTCCCAACATCAAGAAATGATAAATGTATGAGATGATGGATATGCTAATTACCCTGATCTGATCACTATACATTATATATTGATATCAGGCCATCACTATGTACCCATAAATATATACATTACGTTGTTTTAAAAAAACTCATTTTCTCTCCACTGGATTATGTACTTACTCTCCCACCATATCTTCATCATCATCATAGTGGCAACTAATAATTATTGAAACGCTTACTATATGCCAGAAATTACGCTAAACACTTTAGGAAAATTTGCTGATTTAACAAAAAAATTCTACCAAAGGGTCTTTTACAGATGAGAAAACTGAGGCTTCAAGGGGGTCAAATAACTTGTCACAACTAGCAAATAAAACAAGTCAGAATTTGAACTTGGGTCTCTCCAATTCTAGAACCTATGCTTTTAGTCATTTCTTCCCAATACACTAATATAATATCTTTCTTTAAATTCATCTTGATACCTTTAGCATGTAAGCTCATTGTATGGCATGCAACATTCATTAGTTTATTCTAACATTCAAGGTCCCCCATTGGGAGAGATGAGGACGTTCCCACTATTCCTTAATGCAAATCTTCCATAAGTACATGAATACGTCAGAAAGAGTAAAACTACAAGAAAAAAAATGTGGCCCAAACAAATACATGAAGTGCTAGTATCTGCAAACGAAAAAACGGAAAGGATACAAGGCAAAATGAGGAATAGTTTGCCTATTTGAGGGCACATTTACTCCTGAACATTTATCAAAATATCAGGTTAGTGACATTTTATAATTTGATACATTAGGTTTTTTTGTGAAACACGCGAAGAAATATTAACATCTGAGTGTGTGCTGATATGAAAATCATAGACTACAAGTCAACTCAGTAAAAGAAACCTGAAATGATCTGCTTTATAACAATCTCCAGGTTAAGTTAAAAGTTATCATTTTCTAGTTTAATTTGTAGTCAGCCAAGAACATTATATAATGCTTGTGATAATCCTCCACCCAAATAGATCTCAACAAAATTATTCACAGCATTCACAATTTATCTTGACTCTGCCCCAGCAAGTCATTATTTTTACAAATCCAAAAGACAGGGACCCTATGGTATTAACTATAATTTATTAAACAGCAACAAAGTAGTCTAAAAAAGCATCACATTTTATTAAAATATTTTAGATATTTATATAAAATATTTTCTAAAACCATACTGCTAAGTGAGTAAAAACAGAGCTCATATAATGGAAAGAGTATGGGCTTTGAACATAGATTAGCCTATGTTCATATCCTAGCTCTATCAATTACTAATTCAATGACTCTGTACAAGTCACTTAGCCTCAATGACCCTCAGTTTCTCTTGTGCAATGAACATGATACTGTTGAACTTTCAGGGATGTCTTAAGGAATAGAGATGTATGATTGCCCACCACCTGCCAAATGCTAATTACCTACCCAAAATTCTCACTCTCTTCCTAGCAGAATACCAATTCTGAATAAGGTCGTATGTGTCTACACTACCAACTTCCCAAACTCCCTTGCATCCTATGGCCACCATGTGATCCAGATATAACCAATGAGATAAAAGCATAAGGCTTATGGGCAAGGTTTCAAGAAAAACTACTGTCTTGCTGATAAAAAACTAAGATGTCAGGAGTAGAGACAGTCATTCTGCAATCCTAAGGCAAAAGCCACCATCAAGGACAGCAGAGGATAAAAAGAAAAAGGACACCAGAGAAGAAATATAGAAGGGGTCTGTGTCAGTGACAGCATTGTGGAACTGCCATAAACACTGGACTGCCTACATCCAGATTTCCTGTTGCCTGAAGAAAATAAATCCTATTTGATTAAAACACTATACTTGGGTTTCTGTTACACGCAGCTGAATGCACTCCTAACACAGCATGTATGTAAAAGAACCTAGAGAAAAAGGATCCAATACTCAGATCAGTAAAGGCAATCATTCCACAAGACTTCTCATTTAACAAAATATGTTAAATTATTGATCAGTAAAGTTGTGTTAAATTATTCCTCAGTAGAGCAATGAAACAGCAGGATGTTCACACACACACACACACATACACACACAACACCATTATTTAAAAATGTGTATTATATTCATTAAGATTAAAATTCTATCAGTAGAGGATCAAAGGATGAATAGCTTTAATCAAGAAAGGTATCCTTGATGAGGTAGAAAGAAGTAAAAAATGCAATCAGGTGAACATTATATTATGATAGCTTACATGTTCATTCATTAGTATTTACAGCATAATTAATGCAATGCAGTATATAACATTGCATGTTACAATATGCAAGCTACTGTCCTAAATGCTATGGAGTGAACTATATAAATTTGAGACAGCTATTAGAAATTAGATAGAAAATAAAGGTCAAAATTAGGGAAGATTGAGGCAGGAAAGAACAAAAGTAGAGCTAAGGATTCTGTTTCAGATAAAGTAAAATTTTAAATGGAGAGTTATGAAGGATCAGAAAGGTAAAGAAAAAGTTGGGTTTTTTTGGTGTTTTTTTTTTTTTTTTTGGGACGGAGTTTCGCTCTTGTTACCCAGGTTGGAGTGCAATGGCGCGATCTTGGCTCACCGCAACCTCCGCCTCCTGGGTTCAGGCAATTCTCCTGCCTCAGCCTCCAGAGTAGCTGGGATTACAGGCACGCGCCACCATGCCCAGCTAATTTTTTGTAGTTTTAGTAGAGACGGGGTTTCACCGTGTTGACCAGGATGGTCTCGATCTCTTGACCTTGTGATCCACCCGCCTCGGCCTCCCAAAGTGCTGGGATTACAGGCTTGAGCCACCGCGCCCGGCGGTTTTTTTGTTTTTAATAACTGACTTTAAAATAAATTACGAAATGACAATCTTTAAAAGAGAATATTACTAAGGTAATTTTCTAGGTCACAATACAGAAGAGTAGAGTATAACATGAAGCCAAGTAGTTAGAATAGATAGGTAATAAAATAATCAGGGAAAGGGGCAGAGAAAGGGTGAGAACAGACCAAGATAGGGTCAGAAAATAAAATTAGGAATACAAAAGAGAGGGATAAAGCTTTACGGGCAAAGTTTCAGTTAACCCACTTACATTTCAAATCCCACTAACCTACACTTTCGCCAGCTCCTAAGAAAATGTATTATCCTCTTAAATATTTTCCTCTACAAATTATCCTAGTCTTCCTCTTTAATATTCTCCCTTTCCTTCTCCTTTTGAGTTCTGCAAGATCCATTAAAACCTTATTTTCTCTACCATTTTTTTCGAGTAATCTTCACATGCATTCACAACAATGAAAGCAATTGTTCCAGATGTTCTTCTGGCAAAACTTTCAGTTTATAGAAATATATGGAGGTGATTAAAATGAAGAATCATTACAAACTCCTGTGAGAGACAGTTCAGGAAATTAACCTTGAAACTATTTTAAAATCTACAGGGGAAGGGCTTCCTAAAGATGTAAATTCCAGAATCTTTGAAGGAAAAGATTACAAATTTACACATATAAAAATTTAAAACTCCATAAGACAAATGACGACATGTCCGAAACTACACAAGCAAATAAACGATCAAGAGAAAATACTTCTAACTAAAACAACAAAGGATTACTCTAATTATATAAAGAACTCTTACAAAACAATAAAAACTGACATAAGAAAAACAGAGGCAAAGCATCCAAACAAGAAATTTACAAAACAGAAAATTAAAATGACCCTCCTCACATATACAGATAGGTACTCCACTTTCTTAAAAAATGGGAAAAGTCAAACTAAATATATTTTTTATTCAACATGCTGATAAAATTAAAACCCATAATATCTACTAAAAAGAATGAGAGACTAACAGGACCTCTTATACAACTGGTAGCCATGTACACTAGAAAAGCCCTTGTTGGAGGAGGTACAATTTGGCAAAATCTACCAAAATTAAGTAAAGATACTCTTCGACCCAGTTTTACTTCTAGAAATCTATCCTTTAAAAAAAGCATACAACAGGCCAGAATGGCTCACATCTGTATCCCAGCACTTTAGGAGGCCAAGGCAGACAGATCACCTGAGGTCAGGAGTTCGAGACCACCCTGGCCAACATGGTGAAACCCCATCTCCACTAAAAATACAAAAATTATCCAGGCATGGTGGTGCCAGCCTATAGTCCCAGCTACTCGGGAGGCTGAGGCGGGAGAATTGCTTGAACCCAAGAGGCAGAGGCTGGAGTGAGCCAAGATCGTGCCGCTTCACTCCAGCCTGGGTAAAAGAGCAAGACTCACGTCTCTGCTAAAAAAACATGATGTTCACTACAAGCATTGTCTGAGTTCAAATTAATGAAATAATGCTATACATATGGACTTAGGAAAAGACTCTAAAACATATGAAGAAAAAAGGGCAAAATACAGAATACATATATTAATAGTATGATCCATTCATGTATAATAGATGAAATACATATTTATATGTACCTCAATGTTAATGTAACTGCATAGAAAAATATCTGAAAGGATAACACCAAAAGATTAACTATGGTTATCACCAGAAAGAGAAGCAGAATCTCAAAATGCAGGGGACTTATGAATGGCAAATTTAAATTTACAAAAAAAAATTAACTCAAAAAAGGTAAACTGAATTACTAATTTATAAATTCCAATTAATGATATTTGCTTTGAATTTAAAATTATTTTTTGTTGGATACTGGCAAATTATAATCATATTTATTTACGGGGTACAAAGTGATATTACGATACATGTACACAAGGTGGAATGACTGAATCCTGAATCAAGGTATTAACATATCCATCACTTTAAATATGTATTCCTCCTAACTGAAACACTGTGCCCTCTTTGACCAACATTTCCCCATTCCCCCCACTTCTCAGCCTCTGGTAACTACCATTCTGCTCTGTTTCTATGTGTTCAATTTTTTTAAATTCCAAATATCAGGGAGAACCTGTGTTGTTTGTCTTTCTCTGCCTAGCTTACTTAATATGATGTCCTCCAGGTTCATCTATGTTGTCACAAATGACATAATTTTCCTCGTTTTTAAAAGGTTGAATAATATCCCATTATGTATATATGCTGTGCTGTAATAAGATAATTCACTGATTAAGTTACATCGTGTTTAGCTCTAGGTATATTCTCTCCATCTTCCCCAATTTTAAATGTGACAGAATCCTGGGGTACCATTATTCTCACATAGTTGGCCCTTAAAACAATTTATGATTAAGGCCCAACACAGCACAAAACAAAACAAAAATTCTCATGCAATGATTGTTAGTCTACAACTTCCAGAGAGACAGTCTGCCATAAAGGGACTAAAAGGAAGAATAAAATGCCATTTAAGAGAACATGGGAGCCTAAAAGGAGAGCAAACCCTGTAATACAGCTGGAACAAATCCAACATAGCTGGCTGTTATGAAAATAAAACTCAATAAAAAAACATGGAAGAAATTTTAAATAAAAAATGACAATTCTTAAGGAAGCCCAATTAATATACATAGAAGTGTTTCTGGAGTTAAAATATCTATTTCCAAGTTTTAAAAAATCACAAATAGTCATTATTTAAAAGTATATTCATCTTTGGGAGGTGGAAGCAGGCAGATCACAAGGTCAAGAGATCGAGACCATCCTGACCAACATGGTGAAACCCTGTCTCTACTAAAAATACAAAAAAAAAAAAAAAAAATTAGCCGGCCGTGGTGGTACGCACCTGTAATCCCAGCCACTTGGGAGGCTGAGGCAGGAGAATCACTTGATCCTGGGAGGTGGAGGTTGCAGTGAGCCGAGATCATGCCACTGCACTCCAGCCTGGTAACAGAGCAAAACTCAGTCTCAAAAAAAAAAAAAAAAAAAAAAAAAGGTCTATTCATATTTCAGAAAACCAAATTTGGGAAATATTTTAAAAATAGAAATCAAGAGAACAAAGCTAAGAAACTCAGAGGACAGATTCAGGAATCCCAATGTGAGAGTTTCAAAAAGAGAAGAGAAACAAATGGAAGGGAAAATCAAAGACAAAACTTTTTCTAAGTTAACAGTTTTCATCACATGGTCTCTGCGGCAGCAGCATCGATAGCACCTAAGAACTTGTTAAAAATCCAAATTATCCAGCTCCACCTACATCTACTAAATCAAAAATTGGTGAATGGGGGTCCAGCAATGTGTGTTTTAACAAAACCTCCAGGTAGCACTGAGGCATGCTAAAGTTTGTTCTAAGCTGAAAAAACGGAGTTGGGCCTTATAATTTAAAGAGCTCTCAGTTACAGAGAGGACTAGTTAATTCCCTGAACTCATTCAACAAGTAATTATTAATTATCTACTATCTGCCAAGCACTATTCTAGGTACCAAGAATGCAGCAAAAAGCAAGTCAGCAGTCCCTGCTTATAGTGAGCTCAGAATCTATATAAATAAGTAAAAATGCAGTAAGTCAGAAGGTATTAAGCCCTACAGGAAGGAAGAAATAAATAAAGCAGAGAAGGGGAACAGGAATCAGGAATATTGGAGGCTGAGGGAAAGGAGGTTGGACTGTTGCAATTTTCAACAGGATAAGCAAAAACATGAAGAAGGTAATGAAATAAACTATCCATATAACTGGGGAAAGGTAATTCCAGGCAGAAGAAACAGTCAATGCAAAGATCTGAAGCCAGGAGCATACGTAGAAGGAAAAGCAAGAGGCCTGTATAACTAGAGCGCAGGGTTTCAGGGGAGAGAAAGGAGGGGTTAGAATAGAAGTAAATGAGCTCAGAAAAATGACTGGAGCCACAATGTGTAGGGCCTTATTAGTTCTTGTGAGAACTTCAGTTTTTATTGTGAGTAAGATAGGAAGTCATAGGGCAGGTATTAAGAAGAGTAATGACAAGATCTGACATATTTTTAAATGATTATCTGGCTGCTGTATTGAAAAGAAACTAGAAACAAGCCAGTTAAGAGGCCTGTTACAGTAATCCAGGGTAAGTGATAGTAGCTCAGACCAGGCTGGAAGTAGTCAGGTGTGGTCAGACACTAGGTATGTTTTGAAGGCATAACCAATAGATCTCCTGAGAGACTTGATATGGATACTGAAAAAGAGAAATCAAAGATGACTCCAATGTTCTGAACAAGTAGAAGGATGGAGCTGCTAACAACAAGATGGAAAAGATTGCAAGCAAAATAGACGGGGGAGAGAAGGGGATAGTGAGAAGTTCAATTTGGGCAAATGCACTTAAGATGTCAATTAGACATCCAAGCAGAAATGTCAAGTAAACAGCTGGATATATGAGTCTAAATTCTGGGAATGAAATCTGGACTGGATATATACATCTGTGACTTATCAGCACATAGTAAACAAAGATGTAAGACTGAATGAGATTATCCAAGGAGTGCAGATTGAGTTCATATGAAACAGGACTTAGAATTGACTATTGTATTTAGCGCAGAAGGTCCCTAAAGTACTTTGTAAGAGCAGTTTCACTGGAATAGTGAGGGTAAAATCCTCGTTGGAAGGGATTCAAGAGAGAAAGGACTCCAACAATATGAAGATAACTACACAAAAGATTATTCATTACCATATTATTTTTATTGCAACATACTGGAAACCTACACTTGGACACATTCCTATACCCAAACATAGGACACTCACTGAATAAACTATGGGATCTATACATAATGGAGTACTATATAGCTGTAAAAAAAAAAAGAATAAAATCTCTATAAAGTAATATAAAATGACTTCCATGATACATTGTCAAGTAACAAAGCAAAACGCAAGAGTATTATAGTATGCCACCTTTTCTGTATGAATTAAGAGGAAATAAGATTTCATCTACATGCTAATTTTTTACAGGAATAAACACAGAAAGGATAAACCAAAAACACGTGGCAGCCAGGCTGTGACACAGAGAGTGAGCTTCCTCCTTTTAAAAAGCTGAGAGCTTTCAACCAAATGAGGATCAAAAATACAGAAAAATAATAATAAAAAGAAAGCTGGGGATTCAGCTATAAAGCACAAAGAGATTTCTGAAAACTTGCCAGTGCAGATACCACCCCCTTTTGATGAAAAAGTCCTGACTATAACCTCAAAACATACAAAGCCAATGGTAGACTGAAACTAAAGTGACAACAAAGTCCCAAACAAATCAGATTGATTCAGCCTCTCACTCCAGTTACTGGACAGAAGCAGCAGCATGCCCTTTTCTGGAGGTAAATACTTTACCTCTGTCTCTATTATTCTTTTATACAAAATGGCTACCATAGGATCAAAACCTAGGGAGGCTTGAAAGAAGAAAGAAAATGAGACCTTAACTAATAATTTACTGCCTCTCAGCTCCAAATTCATCCTTTTTTGCCTGCTCTGAGAAAACAGATCTGAGCCGTTTAAATATTTTTTCTTTGCCAGATGGCTCAATGTGAAGCTTTATGAGTACATGGCACTGGAGAGACACTGCAAGAGGCAAGGATTTTGTTTCTAGGTTCCACGGTGCTTGCTCAGCAGACGACTGCAGCGTGCATGGTTTCTCCAGCACTTGGTTCCTGCAGCGCAAAGAGCTTCCAAAGCATCAAGCTCCTTGCTACACCATATGCAGCTTCTCCAATGTCCTGCTCCTGTACTGCATAGGAGGTAGGCCTACCCAAAGGTCAGCACCTTCTCCCAGAACCCTGCCTCTGGTGGTTTTATAATGGAGTACCTTTGGTGAGACATCTCCACTTATATAGCCTTCCTTGACAGAGCAGATTTCCAGCAAGTTCTAGAGGGCAGAGTTCCAGAAAATTCTGCCAACATAGCACCGTAAAGATTTCTCTGCCATTCAGGGAGCCATGACCATGTCCTTTTTAACAAAGTCTGGATGTCAACTGGAGCTTGGGGTGGCACTCTTCCTGCTACAAAATGGAACAGAGAAATTGAGTAGTAATTGGAAGGGGAAGGGAAGTTAACTTTTTCTTTTTAACATGGAAAAAAAGACAGAAGTGAATGCTGATGAGATTAAATCAGTTTTTAAAAAACTGAAAGAGGAAAGAATTGCTGAAGCAATATTCTTGAGTAGGCAAGAATGGATATGCCAGTAAACAAATGGAAAAGTCATCTATAGATAGAAGCAGCATAGTTCTATGGTAACTATCAGAATATGTGCATGTAAATGCTGATAGATAGTAGATGTGACTCTGGACCTCTATAGACGTTCTCTTCAACAGTTTCAGTAAAGTACAAAGAAATGTCATTAGCTGAGAAGAAGAATGGAAATAAGCATTTCTTATGCTTATTTAAGGAAGTATGAGATGAGAGGGCAAAGTGTGAAATAATTATTCGCCCATTCTCCCACCTCCTAGACTAAGGATATACGGCATGATTATCTGGCAGCATTAGGGTCCCATTTGAGGTATGTGATCATGAATTTTAAATGAAACCAATCAGTAAGGCTGTGTGCTGTTCACTAAACACATTCAGCTTCACAGGTACAAGCATGGAAAAAGTAAAAGGTTGAATTTAAGCAAAAATATGGTTTTAGTTCAGCAAGGATAATGAATCAAGAAAGAGAAAATGGTGTCAAAGGATATGTACTGGGATAATCATGATTGATTTAAGTTGAGTAACGAAGGAAGTGATATCAAGAGGGAAAGACAGTATGAAATGGTGGTAGCATCAATGCATTAGAGGTCTTAGTAGGATTAACGGATTATTGGAGTCAGGGTACCAGAGGCAGAAAGATGGAAAGACAGCAAGTGGCGATCAGAGATTAGGATTCATGAAACTGAAATAACAGGGAGGTTGCAGCTATTAGTCAAGATCTAGGGTACCACTATTAAGAGTGGATGGTTGAGGAAAATTGGAAGACATCATCACTGAAGGAAATAAATTCAAAGGACTGAAAGATCAAAATGTTGAAAAAAATATCTACATGATCAAAATTACCAAGAATTAACATTAACAACAGTACTGGTAAGGTGAGAAGAACTAATTTTTTGTTTTCAAGTATGAAGGGGGAATCGAGTGTAATAAAGAATTTTGCTAACCTTTGTCCCCAGTTCCTGAAAGGTAGTCTCTAAATCTTGGGAATTTCCTGAGTGATTGGAGTGTCTTTGTTACTCATGGTGAGCTCTGATTATTTATGCTAACAAGATTACTAATGGTAAGTCCCTAGACAGTCTGTGGCAATAAAATGATGCAGGATAGGTGCTGGCTATGCTAGAGAACCTTGTCATATAATTAGAGTTGAGATGTTGAGCCATATGAGACTGACCATATGGGGCAGGATGCTGAAGACTTACTTCCACCAGTGGCCAATGATTAAATCAGTCATGCTTGCATATGAAATGCCAAAGAAGATTGTGGACATTGTGTAAACAGTTTGTGATTTGTTACACATCTTTGTGTCAGAAGGGTGATGTATCCTGACTCCATAGGGAGAAGAAATCAGAAGCTTCATATTTGGGAGTTTCCCAGCCTTTTGTGTCTCCTTTTGGATGATGCTGCTTTGTATCCTTTATGACACAATGAAGCTATAATCAAATCTATAGTGCTTTTCTGTTCTATCAGTTGTTCTAATGAATTATCAAACGTGGAGCAGCAAAAACCCCTAAATTTTAGCCAGTTATTCAAAAACGAGGGTGGCTCTGAAATCCCCAAACTTGAGCTACGTTTTGTAGAGTAGTCTTATGGAGGACTGTGCCCTTAACTTTTGAAGTTTGGCCTAATCCAAGGTAGTCAGTATCAGAAATCATTGTAAGGCATTCCCTATAATGAACCAGAAGAACAGTCAACAACAATGAGAGGCTGTAGATAACACAGTCAGATGACATGAGATACAAAGCTAGAGACTTTCAGGGAAGAAAGAAGGAAAATAATCTGAAAGCTGCAAATGGGGAGTAATGAGGACACCTACTCTATCTCTAGGTTAGTGGTCTAAGAATTATGTTGACAGCAATGCAGAAAAGGAGAAAAGAGGAAGAATTACAGGAACAATATCCTTGAGAAGGCGAGGAAGGGTAGGTTCTAATGGACAACTGGAGGAAACGGCCTTCAACAGAGGAAAAAACAGTTATTTCATAATAAGATTGGTAAAGATGCAGGTGGTGGGAAGATTATTTCTATTTTCTTAATGAAACAGAAAGCAAGGTCATCAGCTGAGAGAGAAGATGGAAAGGAAATACTGAGAATGTGAATACAAGGGAAAGACATAATCATCTAAGCAATGGGAACATGAAAGAGCTAGAGTTAACAAGACAGCTGGGCAGCACTAAACCATGAATTTAAAGTCATGAAGTACTAGCCAAGCATCAAAAGTCAACATAGCTGTTTGATCAGGCCATATTCATCTGCAAGCATACAGATATAAAACAGACGGAGTTGGTTTTCATCAAGGTTTGGCCAAGCAAGAACCACTCAGAGAGAGAAGTCAAGAGGGTTCAAAGTAGATTCAGGAGAGCAAGTGTAATGACGGACTTTGGGAACTCAGCTAGTTAGAAAAAGAAATTAGGACATGGAACAGAAAAGGTGACAAATGAGAAAGTCTTAGTGAGGTCAAAGAATTAAGATTCTTGGGTACTAGAAGCCAGAAAAATAGGAGGTGGTAGGTGGAGAGTAAAATGTCAGAAACATACAGAAATCAGACTCCCTGGGAGTGAGTCTTAGGTATCCAGAGGTTTTCAAAGGTCCCCATTTAATGCAAAAGCATCTGCATAGGATATGCCACAGAGTTGAATGGCTAAAATAAATCAATGGAGGAGAGGAAGTCAGGAAGCCAGAGTATTGCATGTTGAGTATTCCTTACCCAAAATGCTTTGGGCCAGAAATGTCTCAGATTTCAGTTTTTTTCCTGATTTTGGCATGTATGTACCACTGAACATCCCAAATCTGAAACCCCAAAATCCTCCAAAGAGCATTTACTTTGAGCTGTCATGTCAGCCACTCAAAAAGTTTCAAATTTTAGAGCATTTCAGATTTCAGATTTTCAGATTACAGACAACCAATATGAAAATCATCTGTATGGATCCTGAAATCACCAATAATTACATGACTGGAGTAGCAGGAGAGAGCCCAGAAGAAGTCTAGATGCCGCAATAAGAAGCAAACAGGACATCTCTGTTCCCAATAGGAGGAGCTACCACTAAAGAACTCTTCAGAGCTAAGTTTCAGGTAGAGCAAGGAAATGGAGGTATTATTTATAGAAGAGGTTAAAAAGAAATGGAGTTTTACAGATGACTGACAATAAACTCCAGAAAGCACAGACGAAAGGTTTCAGAGTCATACAGTGGTGAAAACTGGAGTCAGACAAGAGAGATGAAGGAAAGAGAAGGTTCAAGCCAAACTAGTGAAGGAGAATAAGACCAGGAAATCTCAGAAAGCAAGCTGCCTGTTATTTATTTATTTATTGAGACAAGGTCTCACTCTGCTGCCCATGCTGGAGTTACAAGAGTGCCAACATGACTCACTGTAGACTAGACACTCCCAGGCTCAAGCTATCCTCCTGCCTCAGCCTCCCATTTAGCTGGAACCACAGGCATGTGCCACCATACCCAGCTAATTTTTAAATACTTGACAGAGACAAGGTCTCGTTTTGTTGCCCAGGCTGGTTCAAACTCCTGGCTTTGAGCAATCCTCCACCTCAGCCTCCCGAAGTACTAGGATTACTATAGGCGTGAGCCACTGTGCCCTGCCTTACCACATTTTTTAACACTACAGAAAAGCAAGAGAAGAAAAAGCTTTGTAAATGTAGAAAATGCTTTCCTAAACCCAACCATATTCTAAAATATTTTTAAAATTTATTTCAAATAAAAATGAGTCACAGGAAAGTATCAAGGTTAATCCCATACAAAGCTACATCCCTACAGACAATGAAGGCATGCCAGAAAGACATGCCCATATAACAGACCAAAACTGTTGACAAGCTATAAATAAAAGATCTTAACAAAATGACACAAGACATAAAAGAAGAACAAAAATAAGAATCAGGCCGGGCGCGGTGGCTCACGCCTGTAATCCCAGTACTTTGGGAGGTCGAGGCGGGTGGATCACGAGGTCAAGAGATCGAGACCATCCTGGTCAACATAGTGAAACTCCGTCTCTACTAAAAATACAAAAAATCAGCTGGGCATGGTGGCGCATGCCTGCAATCCCAGCTACTCAGGAGGCTGAGGCAGGAGAATTGTCTGAACCCAGGAGGCGGAGGTTGCGGTGAGCTGAGATCGCGCCACTGCACTCCAGCCTGGGCAACAAGAGCGAAACTCCGTCTCAAAAAAAATAAATAAATAAATAATAAGAATCATAAAAACTCAAAATAAGATGACATAACTCAGGAATGAATATATAAAGGGGAAAAAAAATCATTCCAGAAGTGAGGACAAGAGTGAATAAAGAGATAATCCCTTAAGAAAAATAGAAAGTTAAAAAAGAGGAAAATTTTAAAACTCAAAAAGAAAAAGGATTTGAACAAAAATAACAAATACTGAAGACAGGCATAAGAAGATTGAACATAACAGCAAGAGGGGGAGCCCCTGAAGAAGAAAATTAAAGCAAGGAACACAGCAAAGAATAAAAACAGTAATTCAAAATAACTTTCCTGAAATTTAAAAAAAAAAAAAAAAAAAAAAAACCTTAAGCTACATTTTGGAAGAGCACAATGTGTGTCTGAGAATATCAACTCAGAATGATCAATTACTGGAATGACATATTAAATTTTAAAGAATTAAGTTTTTAAAATTTATTATTAAATTATTAAAATTATTAAACTTTAAAGAATAAGACCAAAAAAAGAAAAAACTGGGTTCAGAAAGGCGGAAATACAGAACTATAAAGACAGGAATTACTGGCAGCATTGGGTTTCTCAGGACATAAAAGGGATAAAGTATACAATGAGATTGGACCTGAAAACCTCAGGGCATATAAGGATGGTAAAATTGCATGTACAGAAGACACTTATAAAGAAAGAAGAATCAGATTTTTCATCTGTACAAAAGGCTTGAAGACAGAGGTATAACATGTATATTCTGTATGAAAAAAGGGATTATGATTCATGAATACTATGTCTGGTCAAGATACCTTTCACTAATCAAGATAAAAGGCATCTTCATTTAATAATGACTATGAAATTATGTCACATATATTCTGGGAAAATTATTCCAAAATTTTATCAAATGCTTTCCTGGCATCTACAGAATCAACATGGGGCTCTTTTTTCCAGTCTCCATCACTCCCAGAGTTGCAGCCAGCAGTACAGATACAGCCAAATCTAAGAACAGTATCACAGAAGACCTGTACTGAAAACGGCACAGAAATGGCTTCAAGACATTCAGATTCTAAGGAATGCATAATTCTGCCAAGAAGCACAACAAAAAAAGTCCTCAAAAATATTCAGGCCAACATTTCCAAGACAATGAGCACCTAGACGGAGGCCAACAAGGTGCTCATCAAGCCCAAAGCAATCAAATTGGCACTATGAAAAGGTATCAGCCCTAAACTGGATATCACCCACACCATCCATCCCAATCTCTTTCCCAGCTGTCCATACTGTCAACATACTAAGCTTCCGCAACCTAAAGCCAGTGATAAGGTCAAGGTCAAGGCACAGGAGCCATAGAGTCCCCCCACTCCAAAGACTCCAGAATAAAGACTTTTGTCTATCAACTTTTAAGACCAAAGAACTGCATAAAACTTGGACTGCTGTCCACATGGGCAGGTATCTCCCCGTGCTTTTTTGTATAAATACAATACAAAGCCCCTCTTCCCACAAAAAGAGAAATAATTTTTTATTAGAATTTGTTAATAAAATATTTTAATATTTTAATGTCCTTTCCTTCCTTGAATAAACTCTACTTGATCATAAGATTAAGTATTATCTTCTAAACACTGATGGATTTATTTTGCTAATATTTTATTTCAAATGTTTGCTCCTCTAGTCATAAAAGTGACTAGAAGAAAAAGCTTTGTAAATTTAGGAAACGCTTTCCTAAACCCAGTCACATTCTAAAATATTTTTTACATTGATTTCAAATAAAATAATGATTTATTTTAATCTTAATGACATTAAGATTGTTTCCTTTTTTTGCTGTTATAAACATTATTTGTTTATAATAAATGTTTATTATGAATAAACATTGTTTATAATAGCAAAAAAAAAAAGGGGAAACAATCTTAATGTCCATCAGTTGAGAAATAACATAAATTATGGCACAATGTACTATAAAATATTATTCAGCTTTTTAAAATTAGAGTTCCATTTACTGAAGTGATAGCCATGATATATTGTTAAATGATGTTTATGCATGCTACTAAGCAATAAATACGATCCCTATTTAATTAGAAAAACAGAAAGCCTGTATATTTATATGTATACGCTTATATATTTTTGAGCAAAGAGAAACACATTGAAAAATATTCCTCATCAAAGTGTTGGTTAATGTCAGCTACTCCAAGGAGAGTAACTGGAGAAGGAAGAAACCTGCAGAGAGAGGAAAACATTAACTTTTCCTTTAATGACTCCTAGAATTTGTTCATTTTAGTGGTTGCAAGCAGATGTATTACTTTCATAATAAAAAAAAAAATAGGTAGAATGTTTGGAGATAGGGGAGAAATACCCCAGCAGCCCATTGTAAGTAACGACAATGAACATTTGTTGACAACCAATAAATGCCTACCTTTAACACATCCAAAGACAAAAACAGAATTAAATTACTTAAAGCAAGGAGAAGACTCATTATGAAGTTATTTTAAAATTCAAAACAATCCATTCTGGAACCAAAGTTGCATAAAAGTAGTCTTTCCCAAGTACATTAAGTGAAATGTCTTCAGGATGAACTATTCTTTATTTTATACGTAGCACAAATTTATCAGTTTATAAAGACCAGGAAAACTAAAGACGAAACTAAGAGAAAATGAGTCAAGTTCATTTAAAGAAAAATATTCAATAAGTAATTATACTAAACATACACAGATTAGCAGAAACTGACAAAGTGCTGGAGAAATAATTGAAGCTTAGGGAAAAATGAGATTCTAAATAGTCAGCTGATCATCTATACTACAGAAAAAGCAGCAAATTTTTCCAATGATTATGTAAATACATGTCCTTTTTTTATTAAGTAGGTAGACATAAAAAACAAACAAACAGACAAACCCTCTGAGCAGTCCACCTTGACTGACTGTCACATACGATGTTTTTAAAAAGAAAAATTACAAAAAGCTGTCAACCTGGGGCTTTGGCTGGGGGTAGGGGTGTAAGGAGCAAAGTTCAATTTATTATTCACAAAAAAAGATGTTTGTAAAAGTTAAAACTGTTTACCTAAAGTGAAAAAGGTTGTCAGGGGCTCATCTCAAGAAACACTATAGTTTTATATTTTATAGGAAGGATTAAAATTAATTTTTGTCAAGTTTATAGCATTCAAAAGAAATAGTCCAAAAAATGCACAATAGGAGTTGGCCCATTAGTATCTGAGTTTTTTGGTTTACAGTTATTCAAAAACTGTTTTTCTCAGCTATCAAATATTTTACAAAAGAAAATTTAATGATACAAATAAAATAATTAATATCCAAACTACCATGGGTTTCTAAAATGCCTTGCAAGGCTAAAAAGGAAATCAAGACAAGATAACAAAGAAAAGCTGCAGTGACAATGCCAGTAAAAAATTGGGAGGAGCTGGTATATATCGAGAAAGAAAAATCTAGGACACTTTCCACAGGCTAATAAAAATTACCATTTATTAAGTACTAGACATTGTCCTAAGGATTTTCACCAAGATTTTCTTTTATTTCATCATATTAAAAACCCAGCGAGATAGGTTTTTGGACCCTCATACAATTAGTGACAGAGCAGTAATTTAAACCCATTTTCATGATTCAAAACTCATAAAGTCATATTCTTTCCAATATACATTGGTATCATTGTTGAATTTCTAAACTTCTTACAACTCAACAACAGAATTGTCATCCTATAATATGGAATGTCTGAATAACAACTTTCAAACAAAGTCTCTGGGTCTCAAAAAAAAAAAAAAAAAAAAAAAAAGCCCTAAAAAGGAAAAGCTAAGATTCTCTGACCCTGAAGCAGAATTTGGGTATATGTGGTTGGATGGTTATTTATGTGCTTTAATAAGTCTTCAATCCACAGGCCTACTAGAGCTATTTACTTTCATTCATAATAATTCACAATCCCAGGGAGCCCTACAGGATTCCATGGAATTTGAACAGAAATAGAATTATAGAGTACAACAAATATTTATCAAGTTTCTATAACCTACAACCTAACTAGCTATGCCTTAACAAATTGCAGCAAACAGAACTAGAAATCGTGGAATTCCTCTACCCTTCCACTTAATGAAAGATTAGGAATAAAGGGCTAAGAAGTGACTACCTTTATTTAGGCAGAGAGAATTTTCTGAGATCTGAGATTTGAAGCTGATTCTCCAAGCCTAAAATAGGTAAATCACAATCTCTACATACCCACTCTCATTTCCAAGTTCCATAACTATAATCTACTTATAAGGCTGGCTTAGCAGGGGGATTTCCATGGCAATGAAAAACTGGTGCCACGTTTCTTAATGTTGCCAATCTTTATAATCAGCTATGTCATCATATGATAATGCTAGCATGGTATTACAGACAAGGAAATAAGAATGGCTACCTGGTCCAAAGATCATCCGTTTGGAATAACAAAGTTTTCCATTATTATTGCTTATGTACATTTCTTTATGAATTTTATGTCTATAAGACTTGCTGATATTTATGAAAAGGAATATATCAATCACTGCCTTGCTTTTCATAATACTTTACCACATAAAGGAAATAGTAAAACCTATCAACATTGGCTTAACTGAACGTTAGGAAGCAGCAAAGATTAATAGTATGCTACATTTTTTAAAACTATATTTTTCCCAGGGGTAGGAAAAATATGTAAGACACAGGATTCTGAATTACAATTTCAGCTTTTAAGGAAGAATATAAACTTTCCATCCCCAAATGAAAGACAACAGCAGTAAAATTAACTGCTTATACATAGTAGGTAGTCAATAAATATTTAAATCAATGAATGTGTTAATACACTCCATAAAAATCCCCCAGTTTTTCCAACATAACTAATACAACTCAACTCTTCAACTTTACACACAAGGTGTCTGCCTAACAAACTAATACACAAAATCAAGACTTTTTTAAATGTAACAATGATCTTTTATTTTAAAATACACATATGAGAAACTGAGATCTGAGCAAAGAAAAACACTCTACTACTACATGCTGTTCTCCAAATCCCTCTTCACCTGGAATACTTATTTTAAAAGAAAAAAAAAGGCATAGAATCTTAAAACACACTTTGTGAGAAACTTCTTCAGTGTTAGATATAATAAGGGTGTCATCAGAAGGTACAACAGGGGCCTGTCATATAAATCATTATAAAAGCAAAGTGGCCAATCTTCTCAGTAAATAGAAGGAATTATGCCTTGCAAAGCCCTTCAAAAAAGTAGTTGGTACATCTCCAACTTGTGACTTTCACTGAACACTTAATGTAATAGATTAAGGATGGACAAACTTTTTCTCTAAAGAGCTAGCTAGTAAATATTTAGGCATTGCAGGCCATATGGTCTCTATAGCAACTAATAGTCAACCCTGCTGCTTCACCCAAAAACAGCAATAGCCAATATGTAAATAAGTGAATATGGCTAAGTTCCAAAAGAACTTTCTTTATAGGCACTGAAATTTGAATTTCCTCTAATTTTCATATGTCACAAAGTATTATGCCTCCTAACCGTTTAAAAATGTAAAAACCATTCTTAGTTTGCAAGTCACACAAAAACAGACAATGGGCTGGATTTGGTTTATGGGCTATAGTTTGGCAACTCCTGCACTGTAGAAAGAAAATCATTTGGCTAAAATCCACACAGAGAACCTTCTCATCTTCCTCTTGCCACCAGGAAACATAAAAATGAACAAAATCTGGTTTATCTTTCAGGTTAGTTTTAGTTACAGTCCAGGACTTACTCTGAATAATATTTTAGATGGTGTGTGTATGTATACTTCTCTAAACCTACCTCCTGGTGCCTAAAATTTTCTCTAATTCGACGGAGAGATCCAAGGTGGCTGATTACTAGCAGCTCAGGATTGTAGCTCCCAGTGAAAGCACAGAGAACGAGAGGATGCCACATTTTCAGACAAATTTTTGTTGTTCACGGACCAGGAGATTCCCAGCAGAGGAGCCCCACGGGTCGCCAGCGTGACTCTTGTGGCTGGTGCAGCGGTTCTTGGTGCAGAATAAACGGGACTGGGTCCACTTTTGGTCAACGTTTGGAGCTCCAGGAAGGCAGAGTCACATATGCAGCTGATTGACAAAGGGACTCAAGAAGGAAGCCAGACTGGAGATTCCCAAGCAGAAAAGCACCACAAATCTTAACGCGGCTGTTTTGGCCGGCACAGTGGGTTGCTCAGATTCTGGCGCTGGGAATCAACAAGTTGGACGTCCACTCAGAGACCTAATTTGAAAGTCGGTAATTACAAAGACGACAGGTGGATGAATTTACAATGATGGGAAGAAACCACCGTAAAAAGGCTGAGAATACCCAAAATCAGAATGCCTCTCCCTCTACAGGGGATCACAGTTCCTCATCAACAAGGGAACAATGCCTGATGGAGAACGAGTGCGTTCCATTAACGGATTTAGGCTTCAGAAGGTGCATAATAAGAAACTTCTGTGAGTTAAAAGAACATGTTCTAGCCCAATGTAAAGAAACTAAGAACCTTGAAAAAAGGTTTGACAAAATCCTAATGAGAATAGACAATCTAGAGAGGAATATAAGCGAATTAATGGAACTGAAGAATACAATACGAGAACGCGGCAAAGTAGGCACAGGTTTTAACAGTCGAATTGATCAAGCAGAAGAAAGGATATCAGAGGTTGAAGACCAACTTAATGAAATGAAATGAGAAGACAAGATTAGAGAAGAAAGAGTAAAAAGGAATGAGCAAAGTCTCCAAGAAATATGGGACTATGTGAAAAGATCTAATTTACATTTGATAGGTGTACCTGAATGTCATGAAGAGAATGAATTCAAGCTGGAAAATATTCTTCAGGATATTATTCAGAAAAACTTTCCTAACCTAGTAAGGCAGGAAAATACTCAACTTCAGGTAATACAGAGAACACCACAAAGATATTCCTCAAGTAGAGCAACCCCAAGACACATAATCGTTAGATTCACCAGGGTTGAAATAAAGGAGAAAATTCTAAGGGCAGCTAGAGAGAAAGGTCAGGTTACCCATAAAGGGAAGCCTATCAGACTCACAGCAGATCTCTCAGCTGAAACCCTACAAACTAGAAGAGAGTGGGGATCAATATTCAATATCCTCACAAAAAGAATTTTCAACCCAGAATCTCATATCCAGCCAAATTAAGCTTCATAAATGAAGGAAAAATAAAATTTTTTGTGAACAAGCAAGCACTCGGATTTCATCACCACCAGGCCTGCTTTGCAAGAACTTCTGAAAGAAGCACTATACACAGAAAGGAACAACCAGTATCAGTCATCCCAAAAACTTACCACAAGGTAAAGAGTATCTCCATAATGAAGAATCTATAACAACTAATGGGCAAAATAGCCAGCTAGCATTAAATGACAATATTAAAGTCACAAATATCAATATTAATCCTAAATTTAAATGGATTAAATGCCCCAATCAAAGACACAGACAGGCAAATTGAATAAAAAGTCAAAACCCATCGGTTTGCTGTATCCAGATCCATCTCATAAGCAAGGACACACAAAGACTCAAAGGGTTGGTGGAAGACTTGCCAATCAAATGGAGAGGAAAAAAAAAAAAAAAAACAGGAGTTGTAACTTTTGTCTCTGACAAAATAGACTTTAATAGTAACAAAGACTAAAAGAAACAAAGAAGGACATTACATAATGGTAAAAGGATCAATGCAACAACAGGAGTCAATGATCATAAATATATACGCACCCAATATAGGAACACCCAGATACAAAAGACAAGTTCTTAATGACTTATGAAGTGACTTGGACTCCCGCACAATAATAGCGGGAGACTTTGACACCACATTGTTAATATTCGATGGATCAACGAGATAGAAAATTAACAGGGACATCTATGATTTGAACTCAGACCTGGAACAAGTAAACTCGGTGAATAATTATAGAATTCTTCACCCCAGGTCCACAGAACATACATTTTTCTCAGTATCATATTACACCTATTTTGAAAGTGATCACATAATTGGAAGTAAATCACTCTTCAGCATTTGCATAGCATTTCACAGACTTAAATGAAATATTGGTTGGCTGTTTGTTTGTTATTTTCTTCCCTTATTCCTTCCTGTCTCCACTGTTAAGCATCATTATTGGCATAAAAGAGGTTTTTAATACCTACTTTTTGATTGCATTCCAGCCTGGGCAATAGAGCAAGACTCCTGTTCTCTCTCCCACTTTCTCTTTCTCTTTCTTTCAAAAAAAAAAAAAAAGTCCTGTTCTCTCTCCCTCTTTCTCATTTCTTTCTCTTTTTCTTTTCTTTCTTTTTTCCCTTAAAAAAAAAAATTTCAATCACAACCTAAAAAAAAAAAAATTTCTCTAATTCCACAATAAGAGATGAGGTTTCAAAGGCATAAGTGAGATAACTGTCAACAATCCTTACTCAGTGAGTAGATAATGAGCACCTACTATGTACTAACTATGCTGATGCTGAAAAGATGAAAAGTCATAATGCCTGCTTAAGAGCTCGCACATTAGCGATGAGCCAGCCATGTTAAATATTTAAAATATGTTAAGACCGGGCATGGTGACTCATGCCTGTAATCCCAGCACTTTGGGAGGCCAAGGTGGGCTGATCATTTGATATCAGAAGTTGGAGACCAGCCTGGCCAACATGGCAAAACCCCATCTCTACTAAAAATACAATAAAATTAGCTGGGCATGGTGGCACATGCCTGTAATCTCAGCTACTTGGGAGGCTGAGGTAGGAGAATCACTTGAACCCAGGAGACAGAAGCTGCAGTGAGCCAAGATGGTGCCACTACACTCCAGCTTAGGCAACAGAGAGAGACTCCATCTATTAAAAAAAAAAATGTGGTGACAACTACTGTATACCAGGTGCAAGGGGGGACTAGATAGAGAACATCATGCCCAAGCCTGCCTGGGGGAGTAAGCAAAACCTTCTGCACTCAGAAGACACTGTTTGGCTAAGGAATGATGGCTGTGAAGCAGTTTGCCCAGAGAACAAAGGAGAAGGCAGGAGGAGTCCATGAAAAAAAGAACTTCATAAAGAAAGGCATGAAATGGTAGGAGAATACTACATACTAAAGGAACCACACATAGTTTACTAATCGCTGAAGCACTCTGAAGAAGAAAGTGGCAGGCAATGAGTCTAAAGAGGAAGCAGGGACCAGGTCATTAAGGACCTTAAATGGTTTGCTAAGGAGTTTCCATTTTATCCATCCAGTGATGAGGAGGCAGTGAAAGATTCTGAAGAAAAAAGTGACATAATGAAATGACTATTTAGAAAGATCACCCTGGAAGCAATGCAGAGGTACCTATGGAAGAAAGGTACACAAAGCTAACAAAAACACTAAAAATGTTTCCTCAGCAACTGGATTTAAAAAAAAAAAAAAAAAAAAAAAAAAAGCCGGGCGTGGTGGCTCATGCCTGTAATCCCAGCACTTTGGGAGGCCGAGGCGGGTAGATCACGAGATGAAGAGATCGAGACCATCCTGGTCAACATGGTAAAACCTCATCTCTATTAAAAATACAAAAAATTAGCTGGGCATGGTGGCGCGTGCCTGTAATCCCAGCTACTCAGGAGGCTGAGGCAGGAGAATTGCCTGAACCCAGGAGGCTGAGGTTCGGTGAGCTGAGATCGTGCCATTGCACTCCTACCTGGGTAACAAGAGCGAAACTCCGTCTCAAAAAAATAATAAAATAAAAATAAAAATAAAAACACACCAACAAGATCATTCTCGATAATGTAACTACTCAGTTTAAATGAATGACATGCGACTCTCTTAAGTTCTGATAAGCAAAGAAAGGAGTTTAAGATGTGGTATATACCATGTAGTGAACAAAGGCAGAAATTGATATTAAGGGGAAGAAAAGGCATAATCAAACACCAACATAATTATTTTGCCTCTTAAACTTCATAATATTTACCTTCAATTATTCAAGGGCAAACAGAGACTGAACATAACAAGATACTTCATGTGTGGTCACAAAACGAGCAACTTAAATGACATATCCATAAACACAGCTTTCACATGATTTACAAAGATTTTTTAAAATAAACTGACCTAATAAATTTGTTTCCATAAATAACTATGGTATTATAGTTACTCTGACCCTTCTAGAAAAAGAAAGGTCCCAGAAACTTTTTTTCACTAATTGCATAACCTGCTTTAGCTTTCTAAAACTCAGACCCAAAGTTCTTGTTCTCCATCTAATATTACCTTGAATCTTAAATAATCAAAGTAAAATGTCCTCTGAAACAGTGGTCCCCAACCTTTTTGGCACCAAGGGCCAGTTTTTCCAGACAGTTTTTCCAGGGGGTTGGGGGGCAGAGATGGTTTGGGGATGAAACTGTTCCAATTCAGATCATCAGGCATTAGATTATCATAAGGGACATACAACCTGGATCCCTAGCATGAGCAGTCACAATAGGGTTCCAGCTCCTATGAGAATTTAAAGCCGCTGCTGATCTGACAGGAGGAGGAGCTCAGTCAGTAATGCTGGCTCACCAGCTGCTCACCTCCTGCTGTGCATCCGGGTTCCAAACAAGCCACGGTGGCCCAGGGCTTATGGACCCCTGGCCTAAAAGAAAGAAAAATGGTCAGGCACAATTGGCTCACGCCTGTAATCCCAGTACTTTGGGAGGCCAAGGCAGGTGGATCGCTTGAGTCCAGGAGTTCAAGATGAGCCTGGACAATAGCGTGAAACCCTGTCTCTACAACAAATACAAAAATTAGCTGGATGTGGTGGCACATGCCTATAGTCCCAGCTACTCAGGAGGCTGAGGTGAGGATCGCTTGAGCCCAAGGGACGTAGGCTGCAATCAGCTAAGATCACACCACTGCACTCTACCCTGGGAGACAGAATGAGATCCTGTCTTTAAAAGAGAAAGGAAAGGGAAGGGTAAGAGGAAGGGAAGAAGGAGATCGCTGAGTAGGAAAACATAGCTCTAGTCTTTAAGCTCTTGTTTTGTTTTTTTGGGGGGGTTTTTTTTTTTGAGACAGTCTCACTCCATGGCGCAATCTCAGCTCACTGCAGCCTGGGATTACAGGCACACACCACCACGCCCAGTGAATTCTTGTATTTTTAGTAGAGACAGGGTTTCACCATGTTGGCCAGGATGTTCTCAATCTCCTGACCTTGTGATCCGCCCACCTCAGCATCCCAAAGTGCTGGGATTACAGGCGTGAGCCACCACACCCAGCCTAAACTCTTCCTTAACCTATTTCTCTCCATACCTTTTCAAGAAACTCATCAGGGATATACACTCACCATCACCATACACACATCTCCTCAACTCACTTTTTTTTTCACCTTAAACAATCTTCATCTAATGCAAGTTACTACGAAAGACACTATTCAAAGAAACCAAGTGGTAGTTTTCATGGTATTATAACGAAGTCTAAGCTATTTATTTATATAGTATATTTACAGAATGCCTTTCCCTCAAAATAATCACAGCATTTGATGACTGCAGGCGCATTAAGCAGATACAGCAATGCTGAGTCTTAATTCATTCACAAAGAAAAACAAGTCCAAATAATTAAACTAGCTTCCAAACTATTTTATAATATTTGTTACCTTGATCAGACTAGTACTAGAAGAGTAAACAGTACTCTGCAACAGCTTGTTCTAACTCCTTGAACTAAAATATGCATATTGTACTGTCAGTAAAAATATCCCAGCTAACATTGGTGATTCTGAGTAAGTTCAATCCAACAACACTCAACTAGTGTGCCCAATCAGAGTGTCTCAGACCTAATTTTAATTCTGCTGTAAAAGGAATATGACAAGGAGAGGATTTTCTTCCATTTCTTTTATGCACACTTGTTCTACCATATACTCAATCAGTACCAATTACCCCAACAGTCCCCTTTGAAACAACTGGATTAGCGTACTCCTTTCTAGGTTCTCCTTCCCTCTCCATTCAAAATAATTCATACGGAGTCAATTAAGAAATACTCAAAGAGCAAAGGCAGTTATGGGGAAGAGAAGAAAAAGGAGAGCTAGCATGGGACACTCAAGAATCCATGATAGGAAGAGGGAAATAATCTATTCATGTTTAACAATGTTAGTAAAATCAAAATTTGCAAACCAAATTAAGTTTTACAAGTATGCTAAAATGAACTACCAACCAGTAACCAGTACAAATACAGAGTCTGAGTCTATAACAATTTATTAAATATATTAAATTACATAGGCATATATCCTGAATAAGTTTTAGCCATAAGCAGATTACATTGAATTCCCATATCAACAAATGCATATAAAAAAGGAAGTGTTTGGTTACATGAGATATGCAATTCACCGCATAATACGGAAAGGTTTCTGTTGAAAAAGAATGGCAGAAACAGTTTGGCTAAGAGAAGAAAATAACTATTATAATTGTGAAAGATAATGTTCCATTGCTTAAACTGCATAAAAGGCCTATTAAGTGTTGGCTGCATTGTTAGTCTACATATTTCACATTTTTATAAATATTTTGTCATAGGTAGTCAATATCTTATAAAACAATGTTTAAGTGTGAGAAAAATCTGAATAAACATTTGTTGACATTAGAAGTAAAATGTACATATGCATCCAATCCATTTGTGCTAATTATGGTACTTTTTAATATAAATGAAAAAGAGATCATAAAAATGTGAGTAGGTAGAAAAAAATGTCATAATTTAGCCTTAATTTCCCTACAGAAAATAAGCAGTAAAGGTTTACTGGTGCTCTTAAAGAGACTGTGTGTCTGTGTAATGCGTATTTATATACACACTATGTACACACACACTATATTAAACTACTTTAAATTAACTTTTTACCTCTAAAGTTCCCTTAAAACCAACCACCATCACAAATATTTCCTTAATCATATAAAAAGTACTGATGCTCCCCTACACATAATCCCAGAATTAAAAAACAAATGCCTAAAGAAAAATGTTCATAGTGCAAATAACTGTATCTTTTGTATATATGCAGGCTTAACATTTACATGAGTTGTCCAGGTTTATCTACATCTATAGTACTTGCTTTATGATGGGCACATGCATTTTCAGTATGCCTTGTCAATACTAACTTGAGTGAGAGAGCACTATAGCCTATTGACGAGGAGCACAGGTTCTGGAGCTAACGTTCCTAAATGGAAACTTAGCTTTTCTACTTCTTAGCTATATAATATTAGGCAAGTTATTTAACTTCTCTGTGTTTCAGAGTCTCATCTGTAAAACGGAAATAACACTACATACCTCATAGGGTGTTGGAACTGATTAAAACAATGTACAACAGGACTGGCGAAGAAGAGGTGCTGCATAAATGTGAGCTGTTACTGCTAGTACAGCTGACCCTTGAACAACGTGGGCTTAAACTGTACTGGTCTACTCATACACATTTTTTTCAAGCGATACAGTATTAATGGGATGCAAAACCCGAGTATACTGAGGGCTGACTCTTCCCTACACACGGGTTCCGCAGAGCAACTGCAGGATTTGAACATGTGTGGATTTTGGTATATGTGGGGGTCCTGGAACCAATCTCCTGTATACAATAAGGGAAGAATGTAGTAGTAATAGTACTGCACCCTCTTCCTGAACATACCGAAAACATTCTTAAGCAATTTGAATTCCTGACTAAAATCAAATGCCACCAATATTTAAAATAGTCATCAAATCTGAGACCTGATTAACAGTAAGTTTAAAGCCCTGCAACCCTGAAGAAAACAGGTGATTCACAGATCTGCATAACTACTCTATCAAGAACAATCTGAGAGGCCTGGTTCCCACAGTACAACTATCAATTTCTTCCCTTACACAAGGGGGCAGTGATAACAAGAAAAGAATCGGGCTCTGTAACACCTCTTCCTACAGACAGTAGGGGGTGGCAGTACATATGGCTTACAGTCAGAACAAAACAGGAAGACCCACAGAATTCTCTTTATTCTCCTCTGGCCCTTTCCTCCGTTATTCAGCCCCAACAGCGTCTCAAGGTAAGGGACATATCTACAGAAAAGACTAAAACCCTAAATTAACCACCAAAGAAAATCCATTTTTGCCTTTGAAGCAAATGATCCCTCAATGACTGAATTTGGATCTAAGGGAAAGCCAATCAGTATGAATTTTCAGACTATCTGGCAAATTACTATAATGAGAACAGCATTCACACATGTAATTTAATTTCTTTACAAGAATTTTAACATAAAGCATTAAAATTTCATCAATAATTAAGTACATTCTAAGGAACACATCTCCATGTTTTTGTTTCATAGTATATTAACACTCATTATATGTATACATGTAAGTTACATTAAATAGATCATGGAGTTGTCTTTTGTTACTTCTGAAATCCCAGCTATGTTCTGACATCCTCTCAAAACAGATGTTCTTAAATGGAAGTCACAACGTTTTGCAGCATGTGGGTAATGTCATATGTATGTACAATATACATGTACTGTACATGTATCTATATATAGACATAAATATCTAGATACAGAGGGGAGAGGGAGAGAGTGAGAAAGGGAATGTTTAACGTTTTATTTCGTGCTCACATTCCTAAGAGGATCTACCTGGGAAATGCTGCAAGAAGCATTTCACTGACACTATCCACGTTGTTGCTTTTTATGCCAATTTACTGTATTCAATTTTTTTTAATTTCACCATCCCAACACTAAGAACATACAAAAATATTTTACTACTACCGTTTTCTGTAATTAACCATTGTGACAGATACTGGCTCCAACCCCTGAAAATGTATCCCTTTTGTTCACCATATTGTTTTGTTTTCCTCATTACAGATATTTTCACCTGTATAAAAATCAGGAAAAGGGCACATATGAAAAATACTTCCCTTTGCCTAATGATCTTGAACTCATAATTATGGTCAAGCCGTTTGGGGTTTTGTTTATTAGTGTCTTTTCCTGGAGAGGAGCAGAGAAGAGAGTGAAAGACACCCGAAACACCAAATCTTCTTCCCAATGTTAATTATCATTGTGTATGTTTTGTGAAGACCATTTTAAACATTTCACACCTGGAAGTGAAGACTGGATACAATTGTACCAGTGCTCTACACGCTGACAGCAAAACCTGGAATTATTTTAGCCCTATTTTTTCTTTCCCATCTCAAAGCCAGACACAATTTTTTCTTTCACGTGGTTACTTTCTCTACCTCAAAAAAAAAAAAGCTCATAGCTCTTCTCGATTTCCCATGGCAAAATATCTAGCAACAAGCTTTATTAATCTTTCATTATGCTACACCTCCTTTCCCAGAAGAACTATTAATGCCGCTAATAACACTTCTACCATGAATCTGAACGCCACACAGGCCAGCCCACCCTGTCCCTCACCTGGCACATTTCACAACTACTTTTATGCTGCATTCTGGGGGCACATTTTGCAACTCGTTCTGCACCACATTGCCTGCCACGTTTAGCAATCCGCCTCGCATCTTATCCTGGGTCCCCGTCATCTGGAGACGCTCTAGGTACCAAATTCCATGACACCTTCGGTGACAGCCAAGTGGCGACCCCAGACGCCTCTGAAGCCCGCCTTGGTGTCACATTCGAAGCCAGCCTTCCCCACGCCTTGGACACCGAGGCACTTCGCTGCCCATTTCGCCGTCTCCCCGCTCGCCCCCGCCCCTCTCCCCGGAGCCGAGGCGGTGGAGGCGAACGCCCCTGTCACCGAAGCGACCTCTCCTCGCCCTGCTCCCCGGGCCCTTACCTGAAGCTCTGAGGGGCTCTCTGCACCTCCGGGTCAAGCCCCAGTCCCCGGGGTCTCCTCTGAGGACCGCGCCGCCCGCCGGCGCCGCCCGCGATTCCGGGAGCACCTCGCTGCCCTCCAACGCCCCGCGGCGGGTCTGCGCCCCGGAACAGCGCGGCGGGGCCTCGCAGCCGGCAAGTGCAGCCCGCGGCGGGGCTCCTGTCAGCGGCGGCTCGAGGGGCCAGCTCTTGTCCCTCGGCTCGGCTCGGCTCGACTCGACTCGGCGGCAGCGGCGGGCGCCTTGCTCCGCCTCGCGCGCGGCACAGCCGGGAGGTGAGCGCGAGGGGGATGGGAATGGGGGCGGGGCCGCCCGGAGGAGGCACGGAGGGCGGCGGCGGCGGGAGGGCAGCGCCAGCGGCCGCGGGCCGGGCGCTCGGAGCGCTCGGAGCTTCCTCCGCAGGGCGGGCGGCTCGCGCGAGGCGGCTGTGCCAGCGAGCCCCGCTGGAGCAGCGCGCCCAGCAACCCGCGCCCGGCCGGCCGCTCGCTAGCGCCGCCGCCGCGCTGGGGGCGTCGCACCCTCGGAGGCCGCCCGCAGCCCCGCCCCCTCCGGGCCGGGGTGGGGAGGGGCGCGAGCGCGGAGGGAGCGCGCGTGCGTGGGGGCGCGTGCGTGGTGGAGCTAGCGCGCCCCCGCCCCTTCCACAGCTTGGGGGTGGGGAGCGGCTGGAAAAGGGAGTGGGGACGCAGCCATCCTCAGTGCGGAGAGACGAGGCCCTGGCTCTGGCGCTCTGGGAAGTCCTGGCATTTCTCGTATCCCCGAGGGTCTTGGACTGGTGGGTGGTATTTGGGGGGGCAGGGGGAGGAAGCTAACTCAGTAACTGACAGGGCCCTACATAGTTGGGCTCCGCCCCCAGGGGTGATGTCACTCTCGAGGTGGCTGCTGCTGTCACGTGCGCCCACTTCAGGGCCTGTCCTCCTGCTTTGATGACCAGAACGTTCCCCTAGATCTCCCCACTTCGGTCACCTCAGGCACATATCACTGTGGGAGTCCTCGAAGGCCCCGAGTGTCAGTTATTCTTTCCCGGATTCTCAATGGTAGTTTGTAGACGGCTTCAAAAGGCCACGGTTGGATGTGGGGAGAATCAGAATGAGAAAGAAAAACAAAACAGCAGTGGGGTTGTGGGGGAGACCGAGAGTGTTATTTAGAATAATTGCTGAAAATTCACCAACCAGAGCTTGCGAGCCTGAGGTAAAATCATGGCGCTGCTTCTGTCACTGTCAGGTTGGCTAAGAAGTTAACATGGTTTTAAGAGCTGGTCGGTAAGGGCGGGAAAGCCACAACATTAATGCCTCGTCGACGGATATTAGGTCATATTTCACCCGCCACGTAGATTTTCTTCCACTCTATGCTTTCCCTCTTATGATAAAACAGCAAGTCGACTGTGGAAGGTATTTGGGACATAAACATCTTTGAGTGCTGCAAGATGACGCGAATCAATCACTGTTACCAACTCTGCCTGGCTTGTCTTCCCTTCCATAAACTGAGATGATCTTTCGTGGTCATCCAACTTCTTCATCAGATGGCATGATCGCAAATAGATGCACCAAATTACATCAATCAAGGAAGCTCTGGTCTGTGAAGCTTCCAAGGTAGAGAGGTTTGTTTGGTAACAGCACTTTGAATCTACCCCATCCCGTAGCAGTTCATCCAGGAGTTTCTTCAATTTTAAAAAATTAGTCTTAACTTCAGAACGATACAAGAAATCGGATATGAAGCCATGTCCTACAGTGAATGCTTGCAAAGTCAGAGCTAGAGCAGCTTTGAATAGCACAGCTAACATGGCAAGGTGAAGGGCTGGCATATGGAATCTTTTGGTGTTAACTCCAGAAAGTTGAATTAATCTAACTAAAATCCACCTACCTATGGTGTTAGAGGCAACGTAGTGATTACTTACAGGGGAATTGATTGAGAGGGGACAGGAGAGAGCCTTCTGGTTTGCTGGAAATAGTCAATATCTTGATCTAGTTAATGGCCATACGGTTGTATACATATGCAAAAAGATCTGTATGCTTTATGTCAGTTTTAAAAATCACATACACATAAAGAAGCATTACAGTGTCATCACTGGAGCCGGAAAACTGGAGTTTGAATCTCAGTGTCACCCAACACTTACCTGCTAAGTGACCTTGAGCAGGTCTCTGGACCTTCCTTTCTTCATCTGTCTAATGTGGGTGATTATATGAATACTTACAGATGGTTGTAAAGATTAAATGAAATTTTGTAAAATACTTAGAACAAAGCCTGTTACACAATAAGGGCTCAGGAAACAGGAACTATTATGCTATCTTTCTTACACTTACCGTATTTAATTCTCCTTCGGTCTTTTTAAATTTATTTTTAAGATTACTTTGTATCTAAGCCTTTCGCTGCAAGTTTCACTGAGGCTAATAACATTCCTTTCCCCTAGAAATAACAAAAGGCAGTCAGGAGTGTAATGTTGGTTTTCAAACTAGTTCAGGTGGCAGCCCTTAGAAGTTATGGTGCTCCTGTTTACAATAGCAAAGACCTGGAACAACCCAAATGCCCATCGACGATAGACTGGATAGGGAAAATGTGGCACATATACACCATGGAATATTATGCAGCCATCAAAAACGATGAGTTTGGGTCCTTTGTAGGGACATGGATGAACCTGGAAACCATCATTCTCAGCAAACTGACAGAAGAGCAGAAGATCAAACACCACATGTTCTCACTCATAGGCGGGTGTTGAACAATGAGAACACATGGACACAGGGAGGGGAGCACTACACACTGGGGTCAGTTGGGGGGAAATAGGGGAGGGACGGTGGGGGGTGGGGAGCTGGGGAGAGATAGCAAGGGGAGAGATGCCAGATGTAGGTGATGGGGAGGAAGGCAGCAAATCACATTGCCACAAGTGTACCTATGCAACAATTTTGCATGTTCTTCACATGTACCCCAAAACCTAAAATGCAATAAAATAAATAAATGGGGGAAAAAAAAGAAAAAAAAAGAAATTATGGTGCTCAATGTGGAGCATCATGAAAAATCGATAGATTTAACTCTGCCATATGGAATTGACACAATTTTACTAGCAGTAAATCTGGTGCTATGCAGATCTCCACATATTTTTTTTAAATGGGCTTTTGTTGTTATTATTTTTGGTCTTTTTTTTTGAGACAGAGTCTCGGTCTGTCACCCAAGCTGGAGTGCAGTGGCGCAATCTTGGCTTACTGCCACCTCCGCCTCCCCAGTTCAAGTGATTTTTGTGCCTCAGGCTCCCTCCCAAGTAGCTGGGATTACAGGCACACACCACCACCACTGGCTAATTTTTGTATTTTAGGTATAGACAGGGTTTTGTCATGTTGACCAGGCTGGTCTCACACTCCTGATCTCAAGTGATCCACCCACCCTGGCCTCCCAAAGTGCTGGGATTACAGGAGCAAGCCACTGTGTCCAGCCAAAAAAAAAAAAAAGTGTTTTTAAGAAATAATATGTCTGCATTTTTCTCTTTAAATTTATTTGCAACTTTTTTACAAGGTAGGCAGTACCAAAAACTTAATAATAATTCACAAAATGAAAACCTTTAAACCCATTTTTCCTGGAAATTCTAAAAACACTGTAAATGTTCAATTTTAGCAACAGAGCTCTTTATTGGATTTACCCACACTAAGCTCTGATAGCTGTAACCCACATGGTCTCCTGCTCTGATAAAGTGAGTAACTCTGACTCACTGTCCTCATCATACTTCCAAAGATCAATCCCCACTTCTTTTGGCCAGCCTTTCCCATATCCCATTTTCCCATGGGTAATATCCAGGAATGAACTCACTGCTTCGCTCTTTTGATCATCCACCATCCTTCTATTCTGCCAGTTCTGTTCCACTGTCCAGCCTTATAATTTGCCGCCATGCTGTAACTTTGTGTACAAAACAATATGTCCCTAACAGAGTTGTGGGTGGGGTATAGTAGGGACAGAGAAGAACATTGTAGCAAGAAGCCACCCCTGTTCTCTACTCCTCTCTCTGAATTCCTTTTCTGTCACTATTACCTGAAATCCTGAGAATACTAATTTTATTAACTACTAAAAATCCATTCTAGTAAAGATGATAATTTAGTTTATAACTTAAATTTGGAAACATAACATATGCCGTGTAATAAGAACCTCCAAATAATTGTTCATAACGTAGCTAACATAGCCCATCCTTACCCTATACCTCCCAACATTTCAGCATCATCTGTAACATTCAAAATGCCCTTCTTGTCCTTTCAACTCTCTCACTCACCTCTGCCTATGATGTCTTCCCTGGCTACCTGTAAGTCTCTCTCTCTCTCTCTTTTTTTTTTTCATTTTTTCCATGCTTTAGACATGGTCTTACTCCTGTCACCCAGCCTAGAGTACAGTAGCACCATCATGGCTCACTGCAGCCTCTACTTCCCTGACTCAGGTGATCTTTCCACCTCAGCCTGCTGAGTAGCTGAGACGAAAGGTGCCACCATGCCCAGCTAATTTTTTATATTGTTGTAGTGATGGAGTCTCATCATGTTTTCCAGGCTGGTCTCAAACTCCTGGGCTCAAGCAATCCGCCTGCCTCAGCCTCCCAAAGTGCTGGAATTACAGGCATGGGCCACCATGCCCAGCCCTCTAAGTCTCAAGTAAACCATCAGGCTCACCTTTTTCTACCCTTTTCCCTCAACTCTCTCTCCCTTTTGAATAAAGAGTAATACCATCCACCACTGGTTGATCACTTACTGGCAGCAAATATTTTACTAGCTGCTTTATATGTACAGCCTCATTTCCTCACAACATCCTATCAGATAAGTATTATCTTTATTTTTTAGATGAAGCAGCCCAAGTTTACAGTGAATGATGGGTAGAGCCACAAACTAAATGTAGACATAAACTTTATTCCCTAACAGTTGCCCTGAGGAGAATGCCAAATAAAGTGTAAATGAGAACAAATAATACACATTTTTTAAATATGAGTTGCCAGTTGTTCATACCTGTAATCTCAGAGTCTCAAAAGACTGAGACAGGAGGATCACTTGAGTCCAGGAGTTCAGGATCACAATAAGCTATGATTGCACTACTGCACTCCAGCCTGGGCAAGAGAGCAAGACCCGCACTCAAAAAAAAAAAAAAAAAAAAAAAGAAAGAAAGAAAAAAAGTAATCCATGTCACACAATGGAAGGATTTCTAAAGGTGGGTGTAAATGAGATTTTTCTCATTGATTGTTTTTCATAATCTCATTTCTTGATCTGCAATTAATGGCTTCTAACATGATAGCTTCAACATTTTCCCCACCAACTCTACCTCAGGCTTTTGATAAATATTTAATATTTCTAGATGAACACTTAAAAACATTTCCACATAGAGGAGCTACTACTTAAAAGAAGTTTCTAGTAAATCCCTTGTTTGTAAAATGAAAAATGCATGTAAAATATGAATAAACAAATGCTCATATATTTTTACATTGACATTTATAAATGTTTGACAAATATTTGCACCTACTGTTCGTATATAGCTGTGATAAGTGCCATAGGGCATACAGAATTGATTTGAGGGAAGTCTTGCCTATTCAGCTGTCATAATCTACTTGAGAAACAGAATGCCTAAAACATTTAAATATATAATATAGCATATTATAGAATTAAGTCTCAACATGAATAAAACAGTAAGTTCTGTAATAAATTATAAGAATGAGGGATGCAAGTTTGACTGGGATGGTATAGAACTGCTTCTTGGAGAAAGCAGAACAGGAAAAAGAAATTGCTACATAGAAGGAAGGAAGGGCACTGAGATCACAACAAAAGTCCAGAGGAGGGAGTGAATATGACAACCTCTTAGGTTGAAGAATGGGCCTCTTTTGAAGATGAGTTGCTTTCTTAATAAAGACATGAACTCAGCTGCCATTAGAACATGTTCTTTTTCTCAATTCTGACCTTTTTGTATGAGGTGCTCTCTCTCTCTCTCTCTCTCTCTCTCTCTCTCTCTCTTTTTCTCTCTCTCTTCTCATTCTGCATTGGAGCATTCCCTCTGTTTCTCAGGCTCATGTATTATAAAATATATCAGCTAACAGCATTTACAGATTTAGCTACTAAGGAGAGACTGACTTGACCCTCTGAATATAGAGTACAAAAATTCCAGATAGGGCTCTGATTGGCACAGCTTGGATCAAGAGCTCTCTTGCAGCCAATTCCAGGAGTGTACATTATAAATTGTACAGCATGTGTAAGTATGAATGCATTTATTTTTTCTGAATAGGGGATCCATTGGTTCCATCAGCTTCTCAAAGGAAGGATTTGTAACCCAAAAGCAGTAAAGAGCTACTACAAACACAACATATGTCAAAACCATCTCTCATTCTTCTCTCCCAAACCAGCCCTCCTGACTCCCCTGGTCTGTCACTGATACGCCAATCTTCTAGACTGTGAGATTTGTTACCTTGTTGTGTTTCGATATCTCACTGTTCTTTACTCCCTGCATTTAGTTATTCAGTATATTATGTTAATTTTTCCCATGCAGTGATTGTTAGAACTACTCATTTCTGTGTCCACAGGCACAATCCTTGACTATTAGCTGTCATCTTCTTAACCAGATTCTTACCAGTTGTCCCTCTCTGCTCAAATCCACCTTATTAGATGAATGTTTTAAACACTGTCTTTCTGTCATTCTTCTGCTCAAAGACTCCATGGTGTCTCCTTTCCTGGGCGGTAAGAAAGACCTGTGCAGTCTGGTCCAGGTCCATCTTTCTAACCTTTTACCAACTGATGTCTTATCTCATTATTAGTAAGTACTCTCCTATTCCGTCACACTTGTTGTTCAATGATCTGTTTTTTAAACTTGAAATGTGTCTATTTGTAGTTCACATCACAATGTTAAGAAAACAACTCATCTTCAAAAGAGGTCCATTCTTTGACCTAAGAGGTTGGTCCCTTCCTTCTCTTCTCCATCCACTTCTTTTTACTACTTTGCTTTCCTCAAAAAAGCAAAGTAGAACTCAAGAAGTTCCATGCCATCCCTAACTTACATCCCTCCTTCCTGTGGTTTATTACAGAATTTACTGTTTTACTCATGTTGACACTTAATATGATATACTATATTACATATTATATATTTAAATGTTTTAAGCATCTTGTTTCTCAAATAGATTATAGATTTCAAGGGATATTCCAGTCCTTTAATGAGTCCGGAATTCCTTACAGGTGAACTCCTAGTTAATTTTTTACCCATTCTTACCCAGTTTCTTACTTAATTTTTTTACCCATTCTTACCCAGTTTCTTACATTCCTTGTAACATAGGCAAAAGCTGATCATGCAAAAATTAAATGTATTGAATATTATAGGACCAGAGCTTTTTTCCTAGGGAGCTGAAAAATAATATTCAATTCCTACTTGCAATTCACTTTTTTTTTTTTTTTGAGATGGAGTTTAACTCTTGTTGTCCAGGCTGGAGTGTAGTGGCGCAATCTTGGCTCACTGCAACCTCCACCTTCCGGGTTCAAGTGATTCTCCTGCCTCAGCCTCCCAAGTAACTGGGATTATAGGCATGCGCCACCATGCCCAACTAATGTTGTATTATTTTAGTAGAGATGGGGTTTCACTATGCGGGTCAGGCTGGTCTCGATCTCCTGACCTCAAGTGATGCACCTGCCTTGGCCTCCCAAAGTGCTAGGATTACAGGTGTGAGCCACCATGCCCAGCCTAATTCATCTTCAAGATACAATCTTTGATAATATATTTCCAGCAAGTATTATATGTCCTAATTTTGTCCCAATTAATATCTACCTGACAGGGTAAGCTAAAGTTTCACAGCTTTGTACATAGCTAATGATTCCACCTTTGCTCAACTGTATTGTTTCAGAAACCTGTGCTGCGTATTACTAGCATCAGCATTTTTATTTTTCCGTTTTTGACTCATATTTGTAATAATGGGGAAAATGTAATAAAGTATTCAAATGATTACATAAACATGTACCAAAAATAGTGATGCTACCAAAAATTGACTCTGCTGGGCACGATGGCTCATGCCTATAATTCTAGCACTTTAGAAGGCAGAGGTGAGAGTGTCACTTGAGCCCAAGAGTTAGAGACCAGTCTAGGCAACACAGTAAGACGTTATCCCTACAAAAAATAAAAAATAATAATAGCTAGGCATGGTAGCACAGGCCCATAGTCCCAGCTACTCAGGAGGCTGAGGCAGGAGGATCACTTAAGCCAGGAGGTCAAAGCTGCAGTTAGCCATGATCATGTCACTGCACTACAGCCTGGGCAACAGAGTGAGAAAAAAAAAAAGATAAAGAAAAGTAAAAAAAGACTCTTGGCTGGTGGGCTGTGCCACTATGTAAGAGCTTAAAATATTCAGTCATCAGCAGATCAGCAGATGCATAAATATTACAATTCAATGTATAAAAAGTGACTGAAGGATGACATTGTATAATGCAAGAAAGTTTTAGTTGATCTAAAGTTGAAACATTGATGATCACCTCTTTGTGCTTATATTTCACACATTGATTTTTCAAGAGCAACATGTTTAAAAAAAAGTAATGCCCAAATACAAAGATTATGCCACTGAGCCACCACTAATAAAAACTGAACTTTGAGTTGATTCTCCATTAGTTGTATAAGTTTTCATGAACATGACATATCCCCTCACTCAGTGCATGTAAGTAGTTATAAGTTGGTTAATAAATATTATTATATTCCATCTATAGGGAATTCCAAATTTAATGAAAGACTGGGATGTCTCCTGGAAACCAAGGATAAGAGTATGGTGGCACTATAGACTCAACTGCCATTAGGACATGTCTGTCTCTCTCACTACTGATCTCTTTTTTTTTTTTTCTATCAGACTCTATCATTCTGTCTCTCTGTCTCTCTCATTCTGCATTTGATTAAGCTACAGGTGGGGTGGGGTGGGGGGCAGTCAGCAGCAAATGAGAATGATTGGCCATTTCAGAGAATGAGCTCACAATCTTGGCTTAGTACCACAGCCCTTATCAATTAGCCATCAGTAAAAGTAAAGGTAAGAATACAAAGGGTTGTGTAAATTGTTTTATTTCATATAACGGAATACACTTAAATGTCTTTTTAATCAAATGAGGCTTTAGACAGATGTCAAGCTTTTTAAAACAAGATAATTATAGTTTGTTGATGTGAAATGTAGAGAGGTTTTAATTATTTAAAATAATGGTGGTGGCGTGTGCCTGTAGTCTCAGCTACTGGGGAGACTGAGGCATGAGAATTGCTTGAACCTGGGAGGCAGAGGTGGCAGTGAGCTGAGATTGTGCCACTGTGCTCCAGCCTGGGCAACAGAGAATGCTCTTTCTCAAAAAAAAAAAAAAAAAGGGAAAAAATAAAAATAAAAAAATAATAACGTATAGAAGAGGTGGGAGAAGGAAAGGTAGAGGAAATGAAGGTATAGATTGAACCTTCTCCCACTCAGCTGAAGACCAGTGAGCTTCAGATTGACAATGTTGAGTCAATCCAGCCTGACACGCACCCTAAAAGGAACAAAGGGGAGAATGCAATAGCTGAACAAAGAATCAGAATGCAATAGCGGAAAGGGAAAAGGACATTGTAACATACTGGTACCAGCCTAGTAATTATAATGAAACTTCATTTCATTAGCAACTTAGAACTTGGCTATCTGAAAATCCGATCTATCAGGAGCATAGCAAAGAACAAGGGAATAAAGGAGATGGAAAAAGGGCTCTGGAGAAACGGAGATCACCATGTTCATGCCCTGAAGATCATGCCCATTACTCCTAGACATTCATCAGAGCCCTTTCTCAGAGGCTATTTTACTTGGATTTGATGTTAGAAAAGCTGGAAATATGATTTTCAAACCTGTAACAAAGTAAAAGCAATAAACTGGAAGGAGGAGAAACTCACAGCAGGCACAAAGATAGCAGTGAGAAGAGAAAGCTGAATGCCTAGATGCCTTTTTTTTTTTTTTTTTTTTTGGGGAGGTGGAGTCTTTCTCTGTTGCCCAGGCTAGAGTGCTGTGGTGCTATTTCTGCCCACTGCAACCTCTGCCTCCCCAGTTCAAGCAATTCTTGTGCGTCAACCTCCCAAGTAGCTGCCACGATGCCCAGCTAATTTTTTTGTATTTTTAGTAGAGATGGGGTTTCACCATGTTAGCCAGGCTGGTCTTGAACTTCTGACCTCAAGTGATCCACCAGCCTTGGCCTCCCAAAGGAGGGCTGGGATTACAGGTGTGAGCCATGGTGCCCAGCTGAAAGCTAGATGTCTTTAAGCAAGGTGTAGATGAAAAAAAGTATAAATATTAAGTTAATAATCAAAAAGCACAGTAATTTAGTTCCTTTAGCGTAGGGGAAAACAGCCCTACATATCTCAGTAAGCCTTGGGGAAGAAATTTTTTAAACTGATGTCTATATTAACCATGAGTAAACAAGAAGGTTAAATTACATTCAGTATAAAGACACTCCCTGAGTTAGGCAACACTCAACTTTATGTAAATAGTTCCATAAGGCACATAAAAAGATTTTGAAGATGTGGGAGGTTTCATATCACATTAAGAAATGCAAAGAAGTCAGGTGTACAAATGAACACCACAAAGTAGGTACATAAGGCCAGAAGCTGCAGATATAAGGAGATAATGGCCCTCCATGGGCAGTCTTGCAGAGCCTCTGTTCCCACGCAGATTCTCATTGCATCAGCTTGTGTTATGCACTGCTATTTGTGTATTCCCCATTTCATTCCTTTCTAATTATATTTGAAAGGGTTCTCTAAAGGTACAGAACTAATAGGATATATGTATATATGATGGGGAGTTTATTAGGAAAATTGACTCACAGGATCACAAGGTAAAGTCCCACAATAGGCCGTCTGCAAGCTGAGGAGCAAGGAAGCCAGTCTGAGTCCCAAAAACCTCAAAAGCAAGGAAGCCAACAGTGCAGCCTTCAGTCTGTGGCTGAAGGCCCAAAGGCCCCTGGCAAATCACTGGTGTAAGTCCAAGACTACAAAACCTGAAGAAATAGGAGTCAGATGTTCAAGGGCAGGAAGCATCCAGCACAGGAGAAAGATGAAGGCCAGAACAGCAAGTCTGCTCTTTCTGACTTCTTCTGCCTTCTTTACTCTAGCCACGCTGGCAGCTGATTAAATACTGACCACCTAGATTGAGTGTGGGTCTGCCTCTCCCAGCCCACTGACTCAAACGTTAATCTCCTTTGGCAACACCTCACAGACATGCAGGAAAAATACTTTGCATCCTTCAATCTGATCAAGTTGACACTCAACATTAACCATCACACTAATCATGGCCCCAAAGTAACTAAGTGATGGGAAGAATATAAGACCAGTCTGTGAATAAGTAAATCGAATAAGAGCAGAACATTAAAAATTTAAACAATTAAAAAAAAAAAGTTAGCCGGGTGTGGTGGCACACACCTGTGGTCCCAGCTTCTCAGGAGGCTGAGGTGGGAGGATGGGTTGAGCCCCGGGATGGGGAGGTTGCAGTGAGCGGAGATCGGGCTGCTGCACTACAGCCCGGGCAACAAAGTGAGGTCTTGTCTCTCTTTTTTTTATTTGTTTTGTTTTGTTTTTTAAGACAGAGTCTTGTTCTATCTCCCAGGCTGGAGTGCAGTGGCGCGATCTCTGCTCACTGCAATCTCCACCTCCTGAGTTTAGGTGACTCTCCTGACTCAGCCCCCCGAGCAGCTGGGCTTCCAGGTGCACACCACCACACCCAGCTAATTTTTTGTAATTTTAGTAGTAATGAGGTCTCACCATGCTGGCCAAGCTGGTCTTGAACTCCTGACCTCGTGATCTGCCCACCTCGGCTTCCCAAACTGCTGGGATTACAGGCATAAACCACTGCACCTGGCTAAAACCTTGTCTCAAAATAAAATAAAATATAAAAAATAAAATAAAAACTTTAAGTCATTAAAAAAAAAATTTAAACAAGTATGTATGAAGACATTTTCAACTTATCATAATTTTGTGTTATCCAAGATCTTTCAGGGAATGTCTGTATGGTGCATAAGAAATGTTACTTATTACTTATAGGTTGGGTGCAGTGGCTCATGCCTATAATCCCAGCACTTTGGGAGGCTGAGGCAGGTGGATCACTTGAGGTTAGGAGTTTGAGACCAGCCTGGCCAACATGATGAAATCCCCATCTCTACTAAAAATAAAAAATATTAGCTGGGTGTGGTAGCTCATGCCTGTAGTCCCAGCTACTAGGGAGGCTGAGGCAGGAGAATCGCTTGAACCCAGGAGGTGAGGTTGTAATGAGCCGAGATCGTACTACTGCACTCTAGCCTGGGCAACAGAAAGAGACTCAAAAAAAAAAAAAAAAAAAGAAAAAGGAAATACCACTTATAAATTTTAAGAAATAATTCAAAACAGAACAAAGATTTATATAAAAAGATGTTTGTAACAATAGTATTTAGCATCTTTAAAACTGGAAACAATGTAGTTAACCAATGTGTAAAAATAGTTAAATAAATCATCTTATGTGAATATTTTAAGGACAATTATGCAACCATAAGAACTATGTTAGTCAGAAAGTTTTTATGGAATAAATTTAAGAGAAAAGATATGTGCAGCATAATCTTAACTATGTACAAAATATATAGAAAGAAACATATAGTAATATATGGAAAGAAGATAAAGAAGATGAGACAAAAAGATCCCATTAATAAAAGCCACCAAAAAAATGTTTTAAACCTAGGAACAAACTGCATGTGTGATGCCCACACAAAGAAAGCCAAATATTCACTGGAAGGCATTTTTAAAACCTGAATATATGAAAAGGCATATGATGGTCCCTGATGGGAAGACTTAATATTGGAAAGATACCTTTTTATCCAAATATTTGATAAACAATGCAATTCCAATCAAAATAACAATGGGATTTTTAATGAAATTGACATGCTAATTTTAAAATTCGTTTGGAAGAATATATACTTAAGAATAGCTGGGACTTTTTTTTTTTTTGAGACAGAGTCTCACTGTGTCACGCAGGCTGGAGTACAGTGGTGCAATCTTGGCTCACTGCAACCTCCACTTCCCAGGTTCAAGTGATTCTCCTGCCTCAGCCTCCTGAGTAGCTGGGATTACAGGCTCCTGCCACCATGCCTGGCTAATTTTTGGATTTTTAGTAGAGATGGGGCTTCACTGTGATGGTCAGGCTTGTCTCAAACTCCTGAGCTCAAGCAATCCACTGGCCTTGGCCTCCCAAAGTGATGGGATTACAGGTGTGAGCCACTGGGCCCAGCAGGGACATTATTTTAAAAGTACAGTCAAGAGCCTCATCCTACCAGGCATCAAAACATATAGGCCACCGCCACTGGCTAAAAATAAATAAGTAAATAAACAAACAAACCATATTATGCAACCACAGTGATTAGAGTACGGTCCTGGCTCACAAACAGCAAAATAGATAAATGAAAGAGAATAGATCATCAGTCACTGGCACAAGCACATGTGGAAACATTTCAAATAATTGAGAATGGGTGTTGGACAACTGGTTATGCATTTAAGAAAATAAGATATATCTGGCAACATGACAAAACTCAATCTCTACAAAAAAAAATTACAAAAATTAGCTGGGCTTGAGGATGCATACCTGTAGTCCCAGCTACCCAAGAGGCTGAGGCAGGAGGATCACTTGACTCCAGGAGGTGGAGGTTGCAGTGAGCCAAGATCACTCCAGCCTGGGTGAGAGAGTAAGACCCTGTCTGAAGAAAATAAAAAAGATATATCTTTTACATCACATCATTCAAAAATACATTAACTCCGTCTTCCCAGTGTCTGGTATGGACCAAGCTCTGAAGCAGCAAGTATGGAGGCCAGTGTGGCTGGGACTGCATAGCTGGAGCCAAGCAGGAGGCAGACAGCATGGCAGGGACATTTGCTATTTACAGGGGTATTGAGAAAATTGGAAATATATTGAGGATGGTGAGAATGGGTTTTTCTGTGTTGAAGAAGGGAGAAGCCTAAAATGAACCTTATGATGCTGGATTGGATAAATCAGCATATTTTGTATATCTATTTCCTGGTTTTGATGCTTGTGCTGAGTGTAGGTAAGATAATGCCCTTGTTTTTAGGAAATATACGTGGAAGTATTTACATTTAAGGGTTTCATGTCCTCAATGATTCTCAAATACATCAGAAAAAATATATAATATGTATAGGTAGGGTAGAGGAGAGAGAAGAGATGAAGCAAAAGTGACGAAATGATGACAATTGGGGGATCAAGGTGAAGACATTATGGGAGTTCATTGTGCTATTCTTGCAACTTTTCTTTATACTTTGAAATTATTTCAAAGTATAAAGTTTGAAAAATAAATTCCAGATGTATCAAAAATCTAAATAATTCTATTTCTTGGAACCTATCACCCCAAAAAATGAGTCCTTATTTCAACATTCTTGATCATAAAGTTAGATATATAGAAATACACTTCAATAGGAAATGGTTCGATAAATCGTAGAATGTTTACACCATGGAATGTTATGTAGGCATTAAAAAGAATAAATAGGCCAGACACAGTGGCTTACACCTGTAATTCCAACACTTTGGGAGGCTGGGGCAGGTTTGATTGATCCCAAGAGTTTGAGACCACTTTGGACAACATAATGAGAGCCTATCTCTACAAGAAATTTTTAAAAATTAGCTGGGCATGGTGGTGCATACCTGTAGTCCTAACTATTCAGGAGGCTGAGTTGGGAGGCCCACTTGAGCCCAGGAGTTCGAGGCTGCAGTGAGCTGTGATTGCGCCATGGCATTCCAGCTCTAACCTGGGCAACAGAGCAAGATCCTGTCTCAAAAACAAAAATAAAAACAAAAAACAAACAAAAACAGAATAAGGTAGATTTATATGTACTGACATGGAAAGATCTTGAAGGTATAGTTAAATGGAAAAACAAGTGAACCAGTAGAGTGTGATCTCATTTATTTTTTTTAAGTTTAAAAAAAAACTGCTATGGGTAGCATGTGTGTGCAAGTACATGTGTATCTGTGCTTATAGATACATAGAAAGCAGTCTGAAAGAACACACATTAAACCGTTATCAATGGTTAACTCCAGGGAAAGAAAATGGTACTATTCTTTCCAATTTTTCCATAGTAGCCATGTAATACTTTAATTGCCAGTTGAAAAACAGCCTAAATACAAAAAGGCAGGAATATGTACCATACATTTTAAAAGATTTCCTCTCAAGTTGATTACAATATTTAATGTTGTGAACTATCTTTATATACCTGGAAAATTCCTAGTCCAGATCCTACATGCAGGGTATTGGCCTTCCAATGGACTGGCCCGGGTGCACTTTATCATTAACTTAATAGAGGATTAGGCAGCCTGCTGAGCCACTCCCTACTTGCTGGGCGACAGTCCAGGAGTGAATTCCCTTGCAGCTTTCCAAAAGGAGGTCAAACAAGTCCTCAGGGACTCTCAATGGAAAGAAGTTGCCAACGGCTAAATTTGGCATCGAAGTCAGGCCCTGGACTGGGATAAACTTGTGCCAGCACTTTTCAATTATGCTTCCAAGACCTTGATCAGAATAGGCAGAACTAGACAGCTCTTTCCAAGAGCAGCTTAGCAGCCCAAACTGGAAAAACTTATCCAAGCCAGAGTTTGGGGGTGAACCTGAAAATGTAAAATTCTTTCTCTACCTCCTTGACTCCTACTATCTCTTATTTGAAGGAATAATTCCTGCCAACCTGATCAGAGCCCCAGTTTAGCTCTACTCAAGACAGAAAAGGAAGGCTGGCATATTTTTATTTTTCTCCCCCTACCACCTACTCCTCAGCTTTTTAGGTATAACTGACCAGTTTTGCATTTTATTTGTCTTTTTTGATCTTTTCTTTTTTTTTTTTTTTTTTTGCAGACGTGATTCTCTATCTAGAAAACTGATCTTTTCTTTTCATACAATATTTTATTGAATTGTAATTTACATACCATAAAAATAATCATTTAAAGTATATAATTAAGTGATTTTTAGTATATTCACAGAGCTGTGTAACTGCCACCACAATAGATTTTAGAGCATTTTCATCACCCCAAAAAGAAACGATTTACCCATTAATGATCACTTCCCATTTCTGCCTCCTAGCCCTAGGCAACTACTAATGTACGTTCTATCTCTATAACTTTGCCTATTCTGGACATTTAATATAAATAAAATGATTCAATATGTGGTCTTTTGTGTATGGCTTCTTTCACTTAGCCATTAACGTGATCTGGTGTTGGTGTCACTGAACCAATATGATTTTTTTTGGGGGGGGTATTTATTTATTTATTTTCCCCATTTATTATTTTATTGCATTTTAGGTTTTGCATTATTGTTAGCAAGTGCCGTCTTAGTCCATTCAGGCTGCTATAACAAAATACTATAAACTGGGTAGCTTGTAAATAGCAGATATTTATTTCTCATTGTTCTAGAGGCTGGGAAGTCCAAAGTTTTCTCTGCGTTGTAATGTGTCAGTACTCCATTCCTTTTCATGGCTGAATAATATTCCACTGTACATCTATATCACATTTTATTTATTCATGTGTCAGTTGACTGACATTTGAGTTCTTTCCACTTTGGGGCTGTTACAGATAATGCTCTATGAACATTTGCATCTGAATTTTGTGTGGACATACATTTTCAATTCTCTTGGGTATATACTTAGAATTGCTGAGACATATGGTAACTGTGTTTAACTTTTTGAGGGACTGCCAAGTTGTTTTCCAAAGCAGCTGCACAAGTTTGCATTCCCATCTGCAATGTATGTCACTTCCAATTTCTCCACATCCTCGCCAACACTTGATGTTCTCTGTCCTTTTGATTATAGCTATCCTATCGAGTATAAAGTAGTATTTCTTTGTTGTTTTGATTAGCATTTCCCAAATGATGTTGCACACATTTTCTTTCAATCTCTGGTAAATAAGAGAAGATATTTTCATGTGCTTATTGACCATTTGTATGTTTTCCATTTTTTCTCATATTATAGGTGACTGTTTTCTTAATTTTGTTTTCAGATATTTCATTGCTAGTGCATAAAAATACAGTTGCTTTTGTATGGTAATCTTGTATCTTCCAACCTTGCTGAACTTGTTAGCTCAATAGTTGTTTTGGTTTTGTTTTTGAGGCTAATCATCTTAATGAATGTGAAAAATGTTGCTCAGCCAGGATGAGCCCTCAGCTGCCATGTCTGACCAGATCTGTTTTTCCCTACTCATTATCCACTTTCCGTTATCTCTAGGAGGAAAGGCTTAGTGCATTTCTTTTGAAACTTTGCGTGCCCCTGACCTGCCTTTCTCTAATCTGTGACAGGTGTTTCTTTAGCCACAAATCTTATGTAACTAAAGTTTTTCCTACCACTTACCACAATGCAGAAACTGGTAATACCATTTTCTAGGGAACAAAGACTGCAATGAATTCCTCATCTGCCACATCTTCATAAATATGTTTTCATGTACCTGTTCATTTACTGCAATTTCTACCAATAAAACCTTGGTGGTCTGGTGTTGGTGTCACTGCATCAGTATGATTATCATTTATCATTATTGTCAACAGTGTTGTCTTAGTCCATTCAGGCCACTATAACAAAATACTATAAACTGGGTAGCTTATAAACAGCAGAAATTTATTTCTCATTGTTCTAGAGGCTGGGAAGTCCAAAATCAAGGTACCAGCAGATTCTATGCCTGGTGAGGGCTTGTTGTCTGGTTCAAGGACAGAAAGTTCTTGCTCTGTCTTCACATGGTAGAAGAAGTGAGGGTTCTCTCTAGAGTCTTTTGTAAGGGCAAGAATTCCATTCACAAGGACTCTGCCCTCATGACCTAATCACCTTCCAAAGTCCCCACCTCCTAATACTGTTACCTTGGGCTTACTGTCATCTTGGGGGTTAGGATTTCAAAACAGGAATTTGGGGGTGACACAAATACTCAGACCATAGCAAGCCATAAAGAGGGGAGATCCCAAAGAGGATTCCACCATTTCAGACCATGGAGTAACCACAGATGCAAATATTCCATAATGGCAGAAAAAAGTGAACCAGAAGTAGTCTAGGAATATGGCATCAAGCTACCCTCCACTAAGCCAAAGATGAATTATGTAGTAATTGCTACTATAAAACACAGTGTTTAAAATTACCATCTAAATAAGTGTGATGGAGCCATCAAAAGGAATATAGAGGACGGGCACAGTGTCTCACACCTATAATCCCAGCACTTTGGGAGGCCAAGGTGGGCAAATCACTTGAGGTCAGGAGTTTGAGACCAGCCTGACCAACATGACAAAACTCCGTCTCTACTACTCACTTGAACCTGGGAAGCAGAGATTCTAGTGAGCTGAGATTGTGCCACTGCACTCTAGCCTGAGAAACAGAGAAAAAGACTGTAAAAAAAAAAAAAAAAAAAAGAGAGAGAGAGAGAGAAAAGGTAACACATCATATAAAACAATTTTCAAGATACACTATTTTGTAAAAAAGAAAATTATAGAAGTCGATGCTGTATTAGTTTTCTACTGCTACTATTAAAAAATAACACAAACTTAATGGCTTAAAACAACACAAATTCATTATCTCATAATTCTGTAGGTCAGAATCTAGTTCAAGTCTCACTGAGCTAAAAAATCAAGGTGTCAGTAGGACTGCATTCGTTTCTGGAGGTTTCCTTGCCCATTCAGATGTTGGCATGATTCAGTGCTGTGCGGTTGTAGGACTGAGGCCTCAGTTTTCTTGAGCACTTTCAGCTTGATGGAGGTGAAAGGTTTGAGGGCTTCTCTCTTAGCTCCCAGAGGCCTCTCTCTGTTCCTTGCATATAGTCTCCCATATTTCAAAACTAACAACCAGGCATCTGATCCTTTCTCACCGCCACCTCTCTAACACTTCTGTTGTCACAGCTGGGAAAGTTCTCCACTTAATTTTAAGGACTCATGTGATTAGACTTGAGTTATCCAGAAAATCCCGGCAGGGAAATAGAGGAGACTGAAGAGTTAATGGGTAAAGGATTTCTTTTACGGGTGACAAAACATTTTGGAATTAGATAGTGGTGATGGTTGTATAACTGTGAATATACCAAAAGCCAATGAATGGATTTTATGGTATGTTAATTATATCTCAATTTTTTAAAGTATTAAAAACCATTTGCAGCCAGGTGCAGAGGCTCATGCCTATAATCCCAGCACTTTGGGAGACTGAAGTGGGCGGATCACTTGAGGTCAGGAGTTCAAGAGCAGCCTGGCCAACATAGTGAAAACCCATCTCTACTAAAAATACAAAAATTATTTGGGCTTGGTGGCGCATGCCTGTAGTCCCAGCTACTTGAGAGGCTGAGGCAGGAGAATCACTTGAACTCGGGGCTGGAGGTTGCAGTGAACCGAGATTGCTCCTCTGCCCTCCAGCCTGGGCAACAGACCAAGACTCTGTCTCAAAACAAACAAACAAACAAAAACCATTTGCATATATTTATTTTAGAGACAGGGTTTCACTCTGTCACCCAGGCTAGAGTGCAGTAGGGTGCAATCAGTTCACTGCAGCCTCAAACTCCTGGGTTTAAGCAGTCCTCCCACCTCAGCCTCCAAGTATCTGGGACTGACTACAGGCATGCACCATCATGCCTGCCTAATTTTTATTTTAGAGTCAGTCTTGCTATGTGGCCCACGGTTGTCTTGACCTCTTAGCTTCAAGCGATCCTCCTGCCTCAGCCTCCCAAAGTCCTGGGATTACAGACATGAGTCACTACGCCTGACCAAAAACTGTTTTGAAAAGTGTAAGTTGATCTACTGAGTTCAAATATGATGTCATCATTTCATTTGAGTTCAACAGTTTTTAATTGACGTTGATAGATACTGAGATACAAAGATGAAAAGACTTAGTCTCTGCTTTTCAAGAGCCAAAAGTGAGAAAGGGTAGACAATCACACCAACACTTCATTTTAAATAAACTTTGTTAGAACTAAGAGAGAGGTGTTCTTTGGGATCACAAAGCCCATGCTAGGAAGCCTGGGCTTTACTTTAAAAGCAGTCTCTATTAGGAACCATGGAAGGTTTTTAAACTGGGGATTGACATGACTAGTTTGTGTTTTAGATATATCATCCTGGAAGCTGTTTAGAATACTGATGTGAAGGCAGCAGGGCTAGTATCAGAGAGATCAGCAAGGAGACAATTGTAGTAGTTTGAGTGAGAAATGATGGAAGCTTGAATGAAAAGCAGAGGTGATAAGAATAGAGGAGAGGAGGTCAGATTCAATAAATATTTGCTAGGACTGTAGGACTTATTGTGATGAGGAATGAGGAAGCTCGAGAAGTCTAGGATAACTCACAGATTTCTAGCTTGAATCACTGGGTGGATGGTGGTGCCATTAACTGAGAAAAGGAATATGGGAAGAAGTTTGAAGGCTGAAATAAAGACGTCAGTTTTGGGCAATATTTAGGTATAAGGCACCTGGAAAAGGAAGGGGAGGATGTGCCCAGCAAGCAATGTAACCTTGATCAAGCTACTTAACCTCTCTCTGCCACAGTTTCCTGATCTATAAAATGGTAGCATTGTAACAAGGGCTAACAATAATAAATATATTTGACCAGGTGTGGTGGCTCACGCCTGTAATCTCAGCACTTTGGGAGGCAAAGGCAGGTGGATCACGAGGTAAGGAGTTTGAGACCAGCCTGGCCAACATGGTGAAACCCCGTCTCCACTAAAAATACAAAATTCAGCTGGACGTGCTGGTGTGTGCTTGTAGTCCCAGCTACTTGGGAGGCTGAGGCAGGAAAATCACTTGAACCCAGGAGACAGAGGTTGCAGTGAGCTGAGATTGTACCACTGCACTCCAGCCTGGGCAACAGAGCAAGACTCTGTCTCAAAAAATAATAAATAAGCATATTCATGTTTATATGTGAAAAATTTTCCCCAAATTCAGGCATTAGGGATTTTTCAAGCTATATTGTTTATTACATATGTACCTAGCTCTCTATAAGAAGACTTGCCCAGTGGTATTGGAGGCGTATTTAAATTTATAGGTGCAGCTTGATATAAGCCAACTCAATGAAAATATAGAAGTAACAGAAAGATCAGATAGAGCATGATAATCTGCTGCCACAAAAGACTCAGTATAAGATTCTTTTAATTAGGCATTCCTCCTGGTGAATATAAACCAATTTGCTTTGGAGAAATTAGACTTACATAGATTTCAAAAATAATGATAGCTAACTTGTATTTTGCGTGTATTGCATCCTAGGCATAACACTAAGGTCTTTTCAGTTATTAATATTACCTTTTCTATCCTCACAACAATTTGATTGTGTAGATACTATTAGCCTTCTCATTTTAGGCTAATAGTATCTACCACAATAAAGAAACAGAGGCCAAGAGAGGTTAAATAGCATAACCAAGACCATTAATCTGGTAAGCAATAAGCCAGGACTCAAACCCAGTCCTCTCTGACTACAAAGTACAGGTTCACAACCAGGAGCTGTTGTTATATATAAAGCCTTGTACTCTGATTGTATATAAAGCTGTGGTTAAATCAATTTAATGATCAAAATAATCATCTGGTCTGATTGATGTGGAAATTATTGACCCTTCACTATTCCTTTCATATTCCTCTTCATCTTTAGCATTCTCAGTTAATTTCCAGGTTCTCTCTCTAATCTGCACATGAGGTCCCATTATTTCCCTGTCCACCTTCCTTTCCTCTCATTATATTGTTCTATTCAGCACACAAATTGGACATGTTCAGTAAACAAGGCAGGCCTTGGCTTAAAAGAGCAAAATTTGTGGTATCTTCAGAAGAGCTTTCTTGAAACCCATTCCTGACCTGTGCTTGAGGAGCCAGGACTGCTGAAATTACTGTTGCTCAGCCCAGCAGTCCAGCAATACAGAAGCCTTATGGAGGAAAGCAAATGCACATTCACGATGGGATGGGTTGGTGGTGCCAGAGGAATTTGCTGACAGGAAATGGAGATGTAAAGACCCACGTAGGCTATCTAGGCCAGGGATACTCCCTGCTCATGGTTATTTGCCTGAATAGTGACCAAAAGTTTTGAGAAGAACCTTGCTGAAGGACAGAACTTTAACTTAATTTAACATGCAGATTTTTTTCGAATTATTGGACTGTACTTATCTTTTCATGGTGGCAAGGCACCTCAATAATCAGAATGCATTGTGTTCACGACCTAATTTCCCAAATGTCAGCATGCAATACATTTCAAAAGTAATTCACTTTGCAATGTGTTTTTCCCATTACACTCATATGGCAGAAATTATTGCAAATAATAGCCTAGGAAGTTGTGATCATCATTATATCAGCTAAGGGGTCTGACTGGGCTCTTGACAGTGAAGGTTATTTCTACTGAAAAGAGACAGAGAATTCCACACTATTTCAAAAAGAAACATATTTGATGTCTTCTATCACTGTTCCTCCACCTCTCTTTAGCTTCATACATTCCCTTGATTCCTCAAGCCTGTCTATTTTTAGGTGCCTGAATGTATAATAACTTACTATTTTGCCTCTGTGTATTGCATGTAATTCTCCCTGCTTAGAAAAAATCTATGCCCCTTCTTTTCTGTATATTTCCATCTAATCTTTAAAGCCAAAATTTACCTTTTTTCAGATGCCTTCCCTAATAAACACATCCCAAGTATCATCATTTTTTTTCTTTTTAGTTTCTTTTTTTCTTTTTTTTTTTTTTTTTTTTTTTTTGAAGTTTTGTTCTTGTTACCCAGGCTGGAGTGCAATGGTGCGATCTCGG
>NW_022437093.1:910692-917641 GCF_009761245.1 Sapajus apella
GTCCTCAGTAGCTGGGATTACAGGCACGCGCCACCATGCCCAGCTAATGTTTTTGTATTTTTAGTAGAGATGGGGTTTCACCATGTTGACCAGGATGGTCTCGATCTCCTGACCTCATGATCCACCTGCCTCGGCCTCCCAAAGTGCTGGGATTACAGGCTTGAGCCACCGTGCCCGGCCTCTTTTTAGTTTCTTTATCTATTGCAGCTTTAGTCTATACTATACCATATTTTCTTACTAAAATCTTTCTTTGGATTTTACCTCAAGTTGGTTATGGGTGTGTGTTTTAGCCTCCAATTAGATTTTTTTCTCTGAAAGCTCAAGGGCTGTGTCTTTTAATTCTTTAGCATCCAAGAATAGTACAATGACTCATATTAGAATGAAATAAATGACATACCCGTGATATAGTCTTACCAGCCTTACACATTTGACAAGGATTCTAAGAAAGATTTTATTAAAGAGGTATCGAATCAGTTTCAAAAGGTTAAAGATGAAATATGAACATCTAATCTGTCCTTCATGGATTTTTCATACAAGGTCTTATTAAAGCTTTCCTTGTATATGTTTATATTAATTTCCTTTATCAAATCTCAGAATAACAATTAACAAATTGATGGGGGATTCTGTCTTAGAAAACAACAAGGTCAATCACTCATTATTAATTTATTCTTCAACAAATTTAATTATCCAACAAACATTTATTGAGCATATACTACATAGAGATCCTATAGCAGACATAGAAAGGACATTAAATTACAATCTATTTGAGAAACCAAGACACAGAACATGAAATAAAAACAAAAAGAGAACAAAAACTTACCTTAAAGTTCTGAGTAAGTGACTCAGACAACATGGTGCTGAGTTAGAGGGATGGGAGAGGAGTGGTCAGTGAATACTTCCTGAAGGTATTATGATATAACTTGGCCTCAAATGATGAGCAAGAGAGTCTAAAAGTACAGAGAGAAGAATGTACATGCTGTGTTTGAATGATCATGGGTATTTAATCCAGCTGTATAAAAGAGTACATGAAGAGCATTTTAAACACCAGAAGGCATCATCATTGCTGTTGTTTTAAACAATCAATATTACTTTAGACATCCTTTTCCTGGTGATTTTTATTCCTTCTTGCATTTCTGGGCTTCTAGCTGGAATTCCTTTTCCTTCTATCTGAAGAATTCCCTTTATGATTTCTTTTAGTACATGTTTGCTGACAATGAAAACTCTAGATTTTTATTTTTATGAAAATGTCTCTATTTCATCTTTAATTTTAAAGGTATGGAATTCCTCTATACCTTTCCCCACCCTTCTCCATTTCACCATTATTTTGCTGGGTATAAAATTCTCAGTTTGCAGTCATTTTTTTCTACTCTTTGAAGATGCCATTCCATCATCTTCTGGTTTCCATCATTTCTGTTGGACCAGTTAGCTGTCAGTCTTTACTAACGTTCATTGCTATTTGAAGATAATTACACCTTTTCTCAATCTTGCTGGTTTTAACATTTTTATATTTATGTTTAGGTTTTGCAGTTTGACTAGTTATGCTTTTCTTTGTATTCCTCTTGCTTTCAATTCACAGAGCTTCTTGAATTTGTGTCTTAATGCCTTCTTAGTTTGAGGAAATTCTTGGCTAGTGTCTATTCAAATATGACTCCTGCTACATTCCTTGTTTCCACTCCTCTGGGACGTTATTGACAATCATATAAGATCTTTCTTCATATCCCACATGTTTCTTACATTCTTTTCTCTGTATTTTATGCTTTTTCCTCTGTGCTTCAATCTGGATATTTTCCCTTGACCTATCTTCCAGTTCACTAATCTCTTCTGCTGAGCCTAATACTGTTAAACTAATGTTTTAGAATTCTTTTGAATTCTTCATTTTAGTTATTATGTTTTTCCATCTGGGCTTTATAATTAATTATATTTATTTATTCAAATTATCTGGTGAAATTCTTTCTTTAAAAATATTTTTTGGCCAGGAGCAGTGGCTCATGCCTGTAATCCCAGCACTTTGGGATGCTGAGGCAGGTGGATCACCTGAGGTTGGGAGTTCAAGACCAGCCTGACCAACATGGAGAAACTCTGTCTCTAGTAAAAATACAAAATTAGCTGGGTGTGGTGGCACATGCCTGTAATCCAAGCTACTTGGGAGGCTGAGGCAGGAGAATGGCTTGAACCTGGGAGGCAGAGGTTGTGGTGAGCCAAGATTGTGCCATTGCACTCCAGCCTGGGCAACAAGAGCAAAACTCTGTCTCAAAAAAAAAATTTTTTTTTGTAGAGATGGGATCTTACTATGTTTCCCAGGTTGTTCTAAAACTCCTAATCTCAAGCAATCCTCCCACCTTAGCCTCCCAAAGTACTGGGATTACAGGCATGAGCCACCATACCCAGTCCATCTGGTAAAATTTTTCATCATTTCATCTAAATCCTTAAACATACTAGCCACAGTTAGTTTTTTAAAATTTGGCTAAAAACAAGATTTTTTTTACCTACAAATTTATTTTCATGGTCTCTTATGTCTCTTGATTTTCAGTCATTTGATCCAGTTTTTTGGCATTACTGATTTTTTTAACTGAATGCCAGACCTTGTCTATGAAAAATTATAAGATTTGGCCGGGCGCGGTGGCTAACGCCTGTAATCCCAGCACTTTGGGAGGCCAAGGCGGGTGGATCACGAGGTCAAGAGATCGAGACCATCCTGGTCAACATGGTGAAACCCCGTCTCTACTAAAACTACAAAAAATTAGCTGGGCATGGTGGTGCGTGCCTGTAATCCCAGCTACTCAGGAGGCTGAGGCAGGAGAATTGCCTGAACCTAGGAGGCGGAGGTTGCAGTGAGCCAAGATCGTGCCATTGCACTCCAGCCTGGATAACAAGAGTGAAACTCTGTCTCAAAAAAAATTAAAAAAAGATTCTGGATGATGGTATTATCCTCCACAGAAGAGTTTGCTTTTTTCTGGTAGTGAGATAGGCTTTGGGCACATCATCTTTATCCATGTAAGACTAGTTTGCCCTTACTTTTAGCACATAGTCCTTTGAGGAGTCACCATTTAAAGCCTCGTTTGTTCACCAGAGTGCTTTCTTCTTGATGGTTGCTCAACTCCAATTTCTGTCTCTCCAGAACCATGAAATTGCAGACATCTCTGCTTAGCTTTTTAGCCTCATAGTAGCTGCTTTTTAAATTTCTTGATGTCTTCCTACACATGTGCAACTTAGGAGTCATCAAATGCATAGATGTCTTTGCAAATCAGAAAGTCAGACTCACTCCTCTGCTATTATTCCATTTTACTAAGGATTTTATAATCCTGAAGTTCTGACTACTTGCTTGCTCTCTGGTGTTCTGAAAGAGCTGTTGTTTTGTGTTTTAACCAAGTTTTATTGCTGTTGTCAACAGAAGAGTTACTCACAACCAGAAGCAGAAGTAAAGCTATCAATTTAGAAATAGGGAAAATCTTAGCTCCATTAAATAATTTTAAAAATCTCTCTCTCTTTCTGGTATATATTGACAGCCTATTTCTGAAATGAATGGAAAGAAAATGGAACTAGAATAGCCAAAACAGTTATGAAAAATAATCAAAAAATTAGAATATTCATATGACTTGATTTTAAAATTTAATATAAAGCTACAGTGCTCAAGATAGTATGTACCGGTGAAAGGATAGACACATAGATCAATGGAACACAATAAAAAGTCCAGAATAGACCCTCACATATGTAGCCAGTTGACTTTTGACCAAGGCACAAAAGCAATTCAATAGAGAAAGGGATCATAAAGAACTCTCACAACTCAACAATAAGAAAACCAATAATTTGCTTTAAAAAGTGGGCATACCAGCAGTGGGAATAAATGTAAAGACTATGAAGTGATAGCAGGCTTAGTGTGTTTGAGGAAGAGCACACCACACAGGCCAATGCAACAGGCTAACAATAACAATTTTTGATCCAAGAGACAGCCGAATATTTAAAAAACACAATATCCAGTGTTAGGAAACCTGAGAAAATGGATACACCTCTCTCCTGCTGGTGGAAATGTAAACTAATACAGTCTTTTTGGAAGGCAATTTGGCAAAATCTACCACAATTTCAGATACTCAACCTCTAGTTCTAGTCTAGATTCTACCATATACATACAGGCACACAGATATATGAAAATACATTTAATGCACACATTATCAATAAGTAACTGGAAATACCCTGCCTATTGAAAGATGGTTAAATAAATTATGGCAGCAGTTGTATAAGTATACACTGGGGTTTTAAGCTGTCCAAGGAACTCTCAGGATCCTAAAAGTCTTTCAAAAGGTTAGCAAAGTCCTCCTTTTTCCAACTATATACCTATGTGAGTCCACATTTTCTTCATTTATTTCAACCCAAATATATCACAACAGATTATATGAAGAAACAGATCTGAGAAACCTGCCAGATTCTATTAAGTCAGACATCAAAGATTTTTACAAAACTATTGATTTGACCCAAAGAAGCAACAGGACTCAAGTATCCCCATGTGTTTTAGAAGCCTGAAGTCAGTGAGATGAAACCCAACATCAAGAATTTGAAGGAAAGTAACTTGTGAGGAAAAAATATAAAGAAAACACTGGGTAGTTTGGCTAGAGCATGGTAATAATTAATTTGGTTTTCTGGTTTTCAAAAATTTGTGTTGCAATAAAAGGAAATTTCAATGTGCTATTTCAATTTTTAGTCGCAAATAAATGAAGAGAAACACTAAAACTGAGTTTCCTCCCAAAATAAAAGATTTTTACAAAACTAAAAAAAATAAAATAAAATAAAAGTGGGCATACATTTGCGTAGGCATTTTACCAGATAAGATATACGGATGGCAAATGAGCATCCTTTCATATATTTAACACATGAAAGTTACCAAGGAAGTGCAAATTAAAACTACAATAACATACCACTACACATGTATTAGAATGGCTTTAAAATGACAATACCAAGTGCTGGTGAAGACACAGAGCAACTAGAACTCATATATTGCCTATAGGAATGCAAAATAGTATGGTCACTTTGGAATATAATTTGACAATTTCTTATATAGTTAAATGTGTACTTAACCTATAAACTAGCAATTTCACTTCTAGGTGTCTATTCAAGAGAAATGAAATCTTATTTTCACATTGTATGCAAATGTTTATAGCAGCTTTATTCATAATTGCCCAAACTGGAAAGAACCCAAATGTCCTTTTGTTAAATGGATAAGCAAATTGAGCTGTATCCATACAGTAGAATACTACTTAGCAATAAAAACAAACTTTGATAAGTTTTCTAACTTTGATAAACCTCAAAGCATTATGCTAAGTGAAAGAAACCAGACTCAAAAGGCTATATACTCTATGCTTCTGTTTATATGAGGTTCTAGAAAAGCAAAAATATAGGAACAGAAAATAGTATGTTTAGTGCTTACCATGGTTCGGAATGGAGGGAGGAGCTGACTAAAAGAGGCACAAGTGAATGTTTTGAAGTGATGATATCTTGATTGTTGTTATGATTTCATGACCATATATGTTTGTGAAAACTCGGAATTTTACATCAAAAAAGTTTTGTCATTTTGAAAACAAATAAAAAATAATACAAGGCTTGATCCTTGTCTTCTCAAAAATATCTTTCTGATATGAAACAAAAGATACATAAAATCACATAAAATGTGTAGTGAAATGAATTTTTTTCTTTTCTGAGACAGTCTTGCTCTCTCACCCAGGCTGGAGTGCAGTGGTGTGTTCTCGGCTCACTGCAACCTCCGCCTCCCGGGTTCAAGCAATTCCCCTGCCTCAGCCTCCCGAGCAGCTGGGATTACAGGCACCTGCCACCACGCCTGGCTAATTTTTGTATTCTTAGTAGAGACAGGGTTTCACCATGTTGGCCAGGCTGGTCTCAAATTCCTGACCTCATGATCCGCCCACCTTGGTCTCCCAAAGTGCTAGGATTACAGATGTGAGCCACCACACCCAGCTGTGAAATGAATTTTTACAAGGTAAATATCATCGAAACCCCACTAAGATCAAGAAATAGAACTTTACTACTCCAGAAACCCCCACCATGTGTCCAATTTGAGTCACAAACCCCTCTTTCCTCCCATAAGTAACCGTTGTCCTGACTTTTATAGAAGTCACCTTCTTGTACTTTCATAATTGTTTTTACTCAAATGTTCATTCCTAGGCACTGTTCAGTCTTGTCCATTAAAAAAAAAAGTCATATGTTTTTAAACTCTCTTTTAAGCTATTGGTTCTCCTCTATCCCTTTCCTTTCCTTACAACTTATCAGGCTCTTTCAATTGGAGAGTTTCCTATGGCCTGAATTTTGCTGATTGTGCACTTCTGGTGAGATTTAGCATGTTCCTCTGTTCTCTGCATTTCCTGAACTTTGGCTGCTAGATCCAGAGACTGGAGCAGACTCAGGTTCTATTCCTTTCCAAAGTGCCTGTCAAAACTATAGTAGTTACATGGTGTTTGGTATTTCTCTTTGGGGGATGTTGCCAAGAGACTGGTGTCTGGAAAGGCAATCGAAAACACCTCATGTCTGCTTATTTATCTTCCGTGACTTTAGCAACTGTTGGAGCTTAATACTTATATCTTTTAATTCACTGGCATTACAAAATGGTGATATTATTATTCTATCTTTTCTTTTTCATTTTTCATTTGGAAAACTATTATAAGAAGGCACGTCTCCTTATGTATTATTTGGTTACCCAGTCATAATAGGAAAGGCAAGATAAATTTGTGATTCTTGCCCCTTGTGTAAAAGATTTCAAAATAATGAATTAGTTCCCTATTATCCTCTGAAGGTAAGCATCTTTTCTTCTTGGAAATCTTATTCTGAACTCAGTGGTTTAAACATATTTGATAGCTTTTAATTTATTGAAATGATTATTTCTTGAAACTCAAATTGCTCCATCTTTGGCCAGTAGGGGCTTTTTTTTTTTTTTTTTTTTTTTTTT
>NW_022437093.1:918041-1027592 GCF_009761245.1 Sapajus apella
CCATTGCACTCCAGCCTGGGTAACAAGAGTGAAACTCTGTCTCAAAAAAAAAAAAAAAAAAAAAAGAAACAAAAAGAAAATGACTAATAAAAACACTTAAAAATGTTTGTATCTGCTCCCCTTCATTTTTGATAGTTATATTACCTCTACATTGTCAGAGCACATAGCCATTTTACATCATACTCTCTCCCTTTAGCCCTCATTTAGTCTTAGTTGTACTAGTAACTATTAGTTTTGTACTAGTTTGTGCTAGTATTAGTTTTGTACTAGTAATATTAGCTTGTAATTAGTTGTACTAGCAACTATTAGTAACTTTTGCAATTACTTCTGCACCAACCTAATATATTTAATGCTCACCAGTAGTTCTTATGTTGATGTCCCACTAGACATTTTGGTTATCTGATACTCGTTCCCTAATAGATTACCCAAGAACAGTTCATGGGAGCTGTATTCCCTGAGCTCTTACATGTTCATAAGTTTGCTTGTTTTCATTATACGTGACTCATACTTCCTTTCTTCAGTTATTTCTTCAAGATATTGTTCCATTTCTGATGACAACCTAAAAAAAAGTAAATCTGAAGATAATCCAATTTTCTTTTACTTATAAGTCATATATCCTTTTTCCTAGAAGCCCAAATACATTTTTTCTTTTTCTTTAAAATCCGACAATTTTACTAGAATTGATCATTCTGGGTATTTGGTGTGGTGTATCACTGTGTCATTTCAAATCTTTTCTTTTTTTCCTTCCTGAAAGATTTTAGTACTTGTTCTAGTCCTTTACTTTTTTCTTCTTCTTCTTTGTTTATTTATTAAGATGAGTTCTCATTCTGTTGCTGAGGCTGGAGTACAGTGGCATGATCATGGCTCACTACAAACTTGACCTCCTGGGTTCAACCAATCCTCCTGCCTCAGCCTCCCAAGTAGCTGGGACTACAGGTACATGCCACCAGGACTGGCTGATTTGTTTTCTTTAGGGACTTCTCTTATCTGTACTTTGAATCTTTGTCATTCTTCAATATTTGTTATTTTTCTCTTAAATCCTTGTCTCTTTCTGAATTAAAAACATGTAAAAGGTACTTTCTTCTTTTTCACATATTTCTCTTCAGACACTGCTACTGTATTTGCTCTTATTTTCTTTTTAGCTTACTCTTTTTTTTTTAATTATTTTTGCTTTATTTCTAATTACTTCTTTATTTCTACTTCTTCATTTCTGAATTTCTAAACCTTATTTTTGTTATTTTATATCTTGTATTTTTTCTTAATGTCTTATCTCATTTGGAAGTAACAGATCACAGTTTTGATCTATTTTGTGGATATTTCTTTCTGGGGTGCTCTCATTGCCTGTACCTCCTTGTTCCTTTTTTTTTCCTTGTCAAAAATATGTGACCTTAACATTTTTCTGTTGCTCCTTTATTTATTTATGTATTTATTGTGCCCCTGCACTCTGTTGCCCAGGCTGGAGTGCAGCGGCACAATCTCGGCCCACTGCAACTTCTGCCTCCCAGGTTCAAGCAATTCTTATGCCTCCCAAGTAGCTTGGACTACAGGCATGTGCCACCACACCTGGCTAATTTTTAGTATTCTGTTGCTTCTTTTAATGTAAAATTCATTTTTCTGAACTTTTGTTGTAAAAATTGAATTGAAAAAAATTCTCTTACTTCACAGAACTTCCTCTCTTGATTCGGAGGAGTGTTAAAACATAAGGCAGCTTGCTTTATGATATTTCACTTTTTTGGTGTGGAGCTTCTCTTTCCCTCATCTTTTGTCCATGTCCTGCTCAATTTTTATTCCACCCCAAGCAACTTATCTTTAATGTGAGTCTCTGTCTGGCAAAGGGGACCTGGCAAGTTGGTTGGGAGACTTCGGAGGGGCTACGCATCTACAGCCTCTTCAGACTTAGTCCCCGTGGGCTTGACATTAGCAGTGGACCAAAGCCCTATCCGTTTCAGCTGCTGTGCTCAGACCAGCCTGCCCTGTCTCCAGTGAATGCCTGTTGGCTATTTTGGGGTCTTCCTGTTCTCAGGCCCGTCAGATGCAGCTCCTTTATTCTTTCTCCCACACAGGCGGTGATACCATCCACGTCTTGTAACCGTTGGTGGTTTATCTCTGCTCACTTGTATTTGTGGGGATCACCTGTCACCTAGTTTTGCGGTAAACACCACTCGTGGACTTTTGGTTTTTCTATCTAGTCATTCTCTCTTTTTTTATGTAAGGATTTAGAAAGAATGAAAAACTATGCTGCTGATGCGGTCAGCTTCCCAGAATCCTCCCCCAAGTTAATTCAATTATAAGTGTATTTTGTATGACAGTCCCTTGGGGAGATTGCTTGTAACTTATGGATGTTGACATCCTGCTTCTATTGAGGCTCAGGAAGGTGAAGGGCCTTAAATCTTAGCTGTTTATGATACCTCACTTAATGACCAAACATAAAGAAACTAAAATATGATCATAGTAAATTACCAACCCCCATGAATTTTTAAAACATTTAAATTTAATTACAACAGAAATATTTCTGAGCATTTGGAGGTTGTTTTAACAATAAATCTAAGAAACCATTTGTGCATATATTCTCAGAATTAACACAATACAGCTTTCTTTTACGGGGTACATATGCATACATTACTCGTGTACAATCTTCATAGGATATGATATATTTGCATATATTGCTGCAAATTTTACTGTCATTATACTACTCTTGTTGTCAGGAAATTGTAACAACTGGCGGAAAAAAAAAAAAAAAAAGATTTTCAGTAGGCAGGCAGTCAATTGATAGCATCATTAGCTCTGACAGAGCGCCCACCCAGCATGGACCGGCAGCACTAGAAAAATTCTCAAGTGATCATCTCATTCAGACCACTGCCTCAAGAATCTTTCTAACACAATGTGTTTAAGTACAGACAATTGGCCAGGCGCGGTGGCTCATGCCTGTAAAACCAGCACTTTGGAAGGCAGGCGGATCACGTGAGGTCAGCAGTTAGAGACTAGCCTGGCAACATGGTAAAAACCCATCTCTACTAAAATTACAAAAATTAGCCAGGTGTGGTGGTGGAGGCCTGTAATCCCAGCTACTCGGGATGCTGAGGCAGGAGAATTGCTTGAACCCAAGAGGTGGAGGTTGCAGTGAGCTGAGATATTGCCTGTACTCCAGTTTGGGTGACAGAGCAAGACTCCACCTCAAAAAAAACAAAAAACAAAAAACCTGTACTGACAATTGTTAACAACCAACAGTATCTGTAAGAAATGGGTTTTGGGTTTGCTATCCACTTTTGCTATCAGATGAACTAAGATGCAGTGGCAACAAGCGTAGCAGACAGAAACAATACTTAAGCACAACTTCAAAATATATATATATATATATATATATGTAACAGAACGATGGTAGCTAGGAAACAGCGGCACAGACAGTGCATTGAAGAGGAATAGTTGAGGAGCCAGGGGTAACTCTCGGGCCGTGCTATGAGGCTGCTCGAGTGGCATTACACACGGTTGCCATAGCTACAGAACCGCACAAGCTGTAGACACACGGAGCCTAAGTACCCACCCACCCTGCTGCCACTGCTTTCCACACCTGCCCCTGTGAGTTTCCTACAGCTCCAGTGGAAGGAGGAAAAGACCATATGGCTTAAATCAAAATATTTTTTTCACTTCTAAAAGTCAGAATATCAGAGATTCAGAGCAAAAAGCAATGGAATACTGGAAAATGCTTATTTCCCAAGGGTCATGAGGCTTCAGAACATCTATTCAAGGATGAAGGGCTAGCAACCCTCAGACACCCACGTCCATATCTACTGTACTGTGCCTTTTACCCTCTTGATTCCCCTCCTTACTATACCGATCCTGTCTCTCTCTGCCTTCTCCACTCCCAACCCCCTGCCCTGACAGCAGCACCAGGGAGAGTGAGAACATTATTCAAAGGAATCTATGTGGACTGAAGTAATGGAGCAGGGATTAGACATTTTGGTACTGGGTTTTCTTCCAGTGGGATTAAAGAAATGCTTTTTGATCCCACTGCCAGATTTAAGGCAAAACCAGGGAAAACTGAAGAAAAACAGTAGCAGTTGTTGGAGTTGAGGAATAGAAGAAAAAAGAACAGAAGAGGAAAGCATCTTGGGTATAATTAGGGAGGTGCCTAGGTATCAGTCTGGATCCGGGGGTTGGGAGGTAGGCAGTAACAAATGTGTTAAGGAGGCACCCAGGGGAACAGCTCATTTTCCCTGGTGTACTCTCCCTGGTAAACCAGCTTCTCCCTAGGCAATTGAGGGACTTACTTCTTCACATTCACAGATATCAAGGTGAAAAAGATGATTTAGGCACTTTCTGGTTCTGTATTTGGAATTTCAGGTGAAGTGAAGGCTGCAGACCCTTTCGGCATGCATTCCTCCTCAGATCATACCATAGGAGTCAACCCTGTCCCAAAGATGGAAGATGGCATGGCACAGAGGAAAGATGGCTTTACCACCTGCAGTGATTTCCCAGGGCTGCTGTCATAAGGCACCACAAACTGGGTGGCTTCGAAGGACACAATTTATGTCTGTTCTGGAGGCTGGAAGTTTGGCCATACTCCCTGTGACCCCGTTGGTGAATCCTTCCCTGCCCTTTCCTGGCTTCTGGGGGTTTGCCTGCCATCCTTGGTGCTTCTGGGCACCTCTATTATTCACCATGTATCCCTGTCTCTTATCATCGTGTTCTTTTTGTTTTCTTTTTTTCTCTTCAGATGGAATCTCACTCTGTCACCCAGGCTGAAGTGCAGGGGCACGATCTCAGCTCACTGCAACCTCTGCCTCCTGGGTTCAAGCAATTCTCCTGTTTCAGCTTCCCAAGTAGCTGGGACTACAGGCGCCCACCACCACACCTGGCTAACTTATTGGTCAGGGTGGTCTTGAACTCCTGACCTCAGGTGATCCACCCACCTTGGGTTTCCAAAGTGCTGGGATTACAGGCGTGAGCCATCACACTTGGCCATAGTGTTCTTTTTTTAAGGACACCATCATATTGTATTAGGGACCGACCCTGCTTCAGTATGACCTCATCTTTACTAATTACATCTGCAACTATCCTATTTCTATTCTACGACTGGATCATACTCCATCACATTCTGGGGTATTGGATGGTTAGGATTTTATCATATCTTTTGCGGGGAAACACAATTCAATTCATAACATCCATCCTATCTAAGTTCAAATCCAAGCTTGGGCACTTATCAGTTGTGTTATCTTGGATAAATCCCTTAGCTTCTCTGAGCTGAGGTTTTCTCGTCTATGAAATGAAGCTGGTAGGAGGTCATAATATCCATCTTATGGAGTTGTTGCTGCATAGAAGAGTAAAAAAGGAAAGAAAAGGAGAAAATATAGTTGTACACATGGTGGAGAATCATAGGGCAGCCCTTTGTGAACTCGCTCTCTTATAGTTGACCAAGTGAGTAAACACTTATGTATTAGGGTAAAGGATCAGGCTGTATGTTCAAGGGTGGGTAAGCAAATCTGTTCACATGACCCTGTGTGGGGTATTTAAAGTAAAGAGCAGACCAGGTGCAGTGTTCATGCTCTGTAATCCAAGCACTTTGGGAGGCTGAGGCAGGCAGATCACTTGAAGTTAGAAGTTTGAGACCAGCTTGGCCAACATAGTGAAATGCCTTCTCTACAAAAAACACAAAAATTAGCAGGATGTGGTGACGCATGCCTGTAATCCCAGCTACTCAGGAGGCTGAGGCAGGAGAATCAATTAAACCTGGGAGGTGGAGGTTGCAGTGAGCTGAGATTGTGCCACTGCCCTCTAGCTTGAGTGATAGAGTGAGACTCAGTCTCAAAAAAATAAAATGTCCAGGCACAGAGGCTCACGCCTGTAATCCTAGCACTTTGGGAGGCCAAGCAAGGTGGATAACCTGAGGTCAGGAGTTTGAGACCAGCCTGGCCAACATGGGAAAACCTCATCTCTACTGAAAATATAAAAATTAGCTGGGCGTGGTGGTGCGTACCTATAATCCCCAGCTACTCAGGAGACTGAGGCAGGAGAAATGCTTGAACCCAGGAGGCAGAGGTTGCAGTGAGCCAAGATTGTGCCACTGCACTCCAGCCTGGGTGACAGGGTGAGACTCCATCTCAAAAAAAAAATAAACAAATAAAAATATAAAATAAAATAAACAGCATTTAGTATTGTTTAAATTAAAAGGCTGGGGTGTAGATAATCTGTTGACTTTGCTATTAGGCTGCCTATGTCTAGCCCTGCTTTGTGATGAGGTCCACCCTCCAATGTGTCCTCAGGGTCCCTACTTCCTGTTACCCTTATGAGGTTGAGTAGTGCTGAGTGCGAACACTCTGTGGCTCATTTGTTCATTCATTCATTCAACAAATATTTATTGAGCAGCTGAGGAAATGTAACAATAAAGAATCCGTGCTCATGCAGCTTCTATTAGAGAAGGAGAGACAGACATAAACACATAACATGTTCATTTGTAATGCTGGATAAAGAAACTACCTATGAAGAAAATAAAGCCGGGTAAGACAATAGAACATTAGGGATGAAGTGGTCAGGGAAGGCCAGCCTCTCAAGATAGAATGTAGCCAGGCACGATGGCTCATGCCTGTAATCCTAGCACTTTCAGAGGCTGAGGCAGGAGGATTGCTTGAGCTCAGAAGTTTAAGACCAGTCTAGGCAACATGGTGAAAACCTGTCTCTACAAAAAAAAAAAAACCAAAAAAAAAAAAAAAAAATCAGCCAGGCATGGTGATGTGCACCTGTAGTCCCAGCTACTCAGGAGACTGAGGTGGGAGAATTGCTTGAGGCCAGGGGGCCAAGACTGCAGTGAGCCATGATTTTGCCACTGCACTCCAGCCTGGGTGAGAGTGAAACCCTACGTCAAAAACGAAACAAAACAAAAAGATGAATTGGAACTGAAACCTGAATGAATTGAGAGTTGTGCTGTCTGCGGAATGAACACTCTAGGCAGAAGAATAGCAAAGGCAGACCTGAGACTAAACCAAGCATGGTGTGTTCTAGGAGGCGCCGAACGACCACTGTGGTTGGAGAGTAAACATGGAAAATTCAATGATAAAAATATGTAAGCCAAACTCTAGAGAAATTATAGAAGCCAGCATGACATAGAAACAAAAAATATATGGGCTTCAAAGCCAACAAGACTTGAGTTCAAACCTGAGCCCCACCATTTATGGTTTTATGTCCTTGGACAATCATCCAACATTTATGAGCCTCAGTTTTCTTATCTATAAAGTGGGAAAATAAGTCGTTTTACAGGGATGTTGTAAAGTGGAAATGAAATTTCAAATGAGATTCGGAAGAAGACAGGCTTTGGAAGACAGATTTAAGTTAGAATTCTACTTCTATACCTTACTGTCTCTGCAGCCATAAAGCTGAGACTTGTTTGGCTTCTCCACACATGAAATGTGAGTGGGAGTATCACGTAATAGAGTTGTGATGAGGATTTAACTAGATGAAGTATGCTTTTATGTTTGGCAGTTTCATTATGTTGTGTCTGATTGTGGATTTGTTTCTGTCCTTCTCAGGACTCAATATTCTCATTTAATCTAAGGACTCATATCATTTTTGATTCTGCAAAATGTATTAGCTCTTTGATGTCTCTTGTCGCTGCTTGCCATTTTCCCTGTATCAGTCAAGATGAACTATGTTATATGCAGAACAAACAATCTCACTCTCTCGGTAGTTTAAAACAATGCGATTTATTCCTCACACTTGCTACATATCCATTAGGGGTGGACTCTGCCCTTTGTCGCCCTTAGTCTGAAATTCAGCTGATATAGAACAATCACAACCTGGAATGCTGCTAGTTGCCTTGGCAGAAGAAAAAAAAAAAAAAAGGGAGAGAGAGAGAGTGGGAGAGAGAGAGAAAAAAAGAGAGAGAAAGAGAGAAAGTGTGTGTGTATGTGTGTGTGTGTGTTATGAATTGTGCATTGAGTCTCTTTATTTATTTATTTATTTGAGGTGGAGTCTTGCTGTCACCAGGCTGGAGTGCAATGGTGCAATCTCGGCTTACTTACTGCAATCTCCGCCTCCTGGGTTCAAGCAATTCTCCTGCCTCAGCCTCCTGAGTAGCTGGGACTACAGGTGCGCACCAACACGCCTGGCTAATTTTTTGTATTTTTAGTAGAGATGGGGTTTCACCATGTTGGCTAGGATGGTCTCGGTCTCTTGACCTCATGATCTGACCACCTTGGCCTCCCAAAGCACTGGGATTACAGGTGTGAGCCACCACGCCCGGCCCTATTTTTTATTATTTTATTTTGTTATTTATTTATTTAGAAAGCAACATGATGGTGACGTATTTTTTATTTTTTTAGAGGCAGGCTCTCTCTCTGTCACCCAGGCTGGAGTGCAGTGGTACAAGATCATAGCTCACTGCAGCCTCAAACTCCTGGACTCAGGCAATCCTCCTGCCTCAGCCTCTTGTGTGCAGTAAGTCTTAAATCATCTGCCCAGAAGAGACATGTATCACTTCCAGTCACACGGCACTGGCTAAAGTAATTCACATGACCACACCTGAGTTCCAGGTGGTGAGTAAGTACACAAATATCCCATGTGTCCAAGAGGCTAGCAGAAAATATTTGAAAATCAGCAATAAGGATGTCACATTCTCCTTCCAGAACTCAAATAGATGCACCTCGAACCCTTTCATTCTATCCTCCATGACTCCCAACTCCTCCTTCACGTTATTCCTTTATCTTTTTCTGAGCTGTATTTCTTAGATAATTTATGGCTTTTCTTTTCAGCTATGTCTAGACTACTATTAACCAACCACTGAGTTTTAATTTTCAAAAACTAGTTTTTATTTCTAACTTTTTCAAATTCACCTGCTCTTCTTTAATACTGTCCGTTTGTTGCCTAATAGATTCTATTTTTCCTTTAAATTTCTACTATATTTTTTAACATTTGAAAGTTTCTTTCAGATTGAGCTATTATTTCTAGTTCTAAGGGTGTGAATGTTGAGACCAGCCTGGCCAACATGGTGAAACCTCATCTCTACCAAAAATACAAAAAGGAGCTGAGCATGGTGGCAGGTGCCTGTAATCCCAGCTACTCAGGAGGCTGAGGAAGGAGAATAGCTTGAAACCAGGAGGCAGATATTCCAGCCTGGGTAACAGAGCGAGACTCTGTCTCAAAAAAAAAAAAAAAAAAAAAGTGCAAACCCTCTTCTGAATTGTTCATGCTAACTCTTGAAATGATTTTTTTTTCTTGGCTAATGTATACATTTTTATTCTAAACTTGTCTTCAATGAGGATGGTCCCATATGCTCTGGGTTAGAGGAATGTCCCTCCAGCACAGTTTTTCATTTGCCTCTGCAGAAGGTCCTTGGGTATCACTGGGGCTGGATAAATGTTCATGTTAATGCCTCAGCTAGGATCACGGAACCACATGGGAGGTGTGAGTTCAGGTCCAACACTCCATTGATGGGTAGAATGCCCTTGGGTTTTGCTTTCCCATTGCTAAATCTTTTCCCACACATTGCCTTGAGTTGATATCCAGCTTGGCTAACACTTCCAGAGGCTGGTTAGAGGAATTTTTGTAACTCCAATTTTGCACATGGTAAAGATCTTTGAGATTGGAGCTGGATGTTGGTCGCTGAGGCTCACTCTCCCTCAACACGGGTTCTGAAGCCTGCACTCTGCTCCTCCTGCTGCTGTTGGAACTCCAGCCTCAGTAAGTAAGTGAGACCTATTTCAGACTCCAGCATCCCAGCAGCCATTCGCTTTTTGTTCTCTCTCATTCTAGTTTTTAAAACTTCTTTCATTTCTAGGACCTGGAGATACCTGTTACTCAATTTGAACTCTGTTATTTATTTAAAATTTAAAAGTTTGTTATCATTTAAGCAGCATTTCTATGTACTTGAAGTTAGGCATGGGGCTCTCTTAAATCACCTCAGTTCTCCATATTGAATTTCCAGAATTTCCTATACCTTTTAAGATGAGTAACTGTAAAATGAATGAGTTCAGTAAGATGCTAGCTAATAGGTTGTGAAGGGTCAGAAAGGGCGTTTTAAAGAGGGGAGATGAGCTTGTATATAATCTCAAGGAAAGAGAGTATGGACAAGGGAGAAACGGCAGATGAAAGAATGAGAGGGATGGGAACAAGGTTGGAATCAGAATAGATCTTGGAATCTAGAGTGCAGCTGGAAGGATTAGCTTTGAACAGAAGAAACGGCACCTTTTCCTTAGTAACAGGGAAGCAGGGAAGAAGGGGTATAGGTTTCTATAAATTGCTGGAGGGAGTCTGGAAATTGAGGCCTGATACCTCTGAGTACTCTGAGATCAGATTTCAGGTAAGCCATGAAAATGGAAGCCTGGCTGGGCACAGTGGCTCACACCTATAATCCCAGCAGTTTGGGAGATGGAGGCGGGCAGATCACTTGAGGCCAGGAGTTCAAGACCAATCTTGGCAACATAGCAAAACCCCATCTCTACTAAAAATACAGCAAATTAACTAGGCATGGTGGTGCATGCCTATAATCCCAACCGCTCAGGAGGCTAAGGCATGAGAATTACTTGAACCTGGGAGGCAGAGGTTGCAGTGAGCAGAGATGGTACCACTGTGCTCCAACCTGGGTGACAGAATGAGACTCCATTTCAAAAGAAAAAAAAAAGGGAAGCCTGGAGAGTGCTGAAAGTTTACAATATCAGCTGTGAGGAATAGGAGAGAACGTCAAATACAGACACATAAAGGAACTTCCAAATAGACAAGCAGGTCATGCTGAGGTTGGAAGCCATGCACTGACAATGCCCCCACACAGTGGGTGGGTGATATGTTTTCCTGCATCCCTAAACCGCCCACATGTAGGAGCAGAGAAGTACATGGCAGGGTTGGTTGAAGGTTAGAGTTTGCAAGGCAGCTGCAGATAAAAGACAGGCAGGTATGGGAACAGAGGACGGGAAGAGCATGGCCGAAGTGGTAAAACAGGAAAACTTAGCTGACTATGAACTAAATCCATCTCTGAACAGCAACAAAAATAGAATAGGCCAGGCATGGCAGCTCATGCCTGTAATCCCAGCAGGCACTTTGGAAGGTTGAGGTGAGAGGATCACTTGAGCCCAGGAGTTTGAGACCAGCCTGGGCAACATAGTAAGACCTTGTCTCTACAAAAAATTTAAAATTAGCTCGGTTTGGTGGCACATGACTGTGGCCCCAGATACTCGGGAGGCTGAGGTGGGAGGATTGCCTGAGCCCTGAGAGTTGAGGCTGTAGTAAGCCATGATCATGCCACTGCACTCCAGGCTTGGCAGCAGAGTGAGATCCTGTCTCAAAAAAAAGAACAAACTGCATTATGGTTAATGATAAGTCCCATGGCGAGGTCAGCCCTCTGGAAATGGCAGCATCATGCAGGACAGTGTCACTTTTGTGACCAGGTTTTCTACTTACCTCTGAGATAACAATTTCCCTGTTGTGGTGGTGACAACTATTCTCTGTTTCGGCTAATCTTGATTTATAGATTTGCTGATGTCTCCATAGGCTTCTAGTTCAAACTCCCCAAGAGAAAACACGTGGTTGGTGTGGCCAGTATCCACTCCTACTGGGCAGAGCCCTTGTACCAGGCTGTCCCATCGGCCTTTGACCTTTGGATCAAGTGTCCAGCTTTGGCCAGTCAGTTGAGGCCTGGGTGATGGGATTACATGGTAGCACGTGCTTGATGCAAGAGACCGCTCAGGAAGGTCTAAGACATTCAGCAATCCCTTCCGCAAGGAAGAAAACAGCAGGCAGCACTTTCCTCATAAACATTTCTCCTCCTGGACTTTATAATAGGTCTCTACCCATTTCTCCACCTCTAGCTTCTCTCCAATTTGGGTAGCTGGACACAGTTCAAAACATTTCCTATATAGAGCACCTAATTGTGTAAGTTGCATATGTTATGTTTTTCATGGAATTTACTCCCCCTACACCTTTCTATTCACATATACACATAAATAAGCTCTTACACTCTTTTTTTTTTTTTCAAATCTCTGCCTCCCATTTTGAGGAAGAAATAAATTATTTTCTACACATAATTTTCTTTTTGGCCTGTCTATATTAACACTAGTAGTGTAGAATCTTCTAATGTGTGATGAAATTAGTAGTTTCAGTTTCAAGGGGGGATTTGTACCACCTAATGTGAAACATTCTGGCAATATCTATTACTTTGCATTATCTAGAGCACGGCTCTGTAAACTTTGTCTGTAAGGGGCTTGATGGTAAGTTAGGCTCCAGCCATCTACTGTCCATCACAACCATTCAGCTCTCTCACTGCAGCATGAAAGCAGCCAGAGACAGTATGGAAGTTACTGAGCATGGCTGTGTTTTAGTAAAACTTTATTTACAAAAACAGGCTATAGGCTGGACTTAGCCAGAGGTCCGTAGTTTACCAAATCCTGCTCTAGAGGATAATTATTTATGGCTTCTGCTATTTGGCTGGGTGAATAAGAGCTGAATCTCCCAATGGTAGTGGTTTTTCTAACAGATGGCATGGTAGTTCACTGTACTGTTGACTTTCTTTATGTAGATCAAGCTATACAGTGATAAATAATTGAAGGTTACCTCATTGCACAACCCTAGAATCATGCAGTGCTTAGCCTGTGTGGCCACATGCAGTAGCGCTGAATAGATTTAAAGTAATCTGGCCGGGCGCAGTGGCTCACAGTTTGTAATCCCAGCACTTTAGGAGGCTGAGGCAGGCAGATCACCTGAGGTCAGGAGTTCGAGATCAACCCTGGCCAGCATGGTGAAACCTCATCTGCACTAAAAATACAAAAATTAGCTGGGCGTGATGGCAGGTGCCTGTAACCCCAGCTACTCAGGAGGCTGAGGCAGGAGAATCACTTGTACCCAGGAGGCGGAAGTTGCAATGAGCCAAGATGGTGCCACTGCACTCCAGCCTGGGCAACAGAGCAAGACTCTATCTCAAAAAAGAAAAAAAAGATTTAGAGTAATTTTTTGGCAGTTCCAATTTAAGAGCAGACTAAGGCAAAAGAACAGGTTCTGTGTTCATTCATTTATCCATTCAGCAAGGTTTGCTGATCTCTCTTGTTGGTTCAGACAGTGCAACAACTGCCAAGACCATATAAATAAACCAAACAAAGTCTTTGTTCCTAAGGAGCTTATGGTCTAGCTAGGTGTATTGGTTTCCTAGGACTACCTTAACAAAGTACCACAAACTGGGTGGCTTAAAAAAGCAGAAAATCACTGTCTCAAGGTTCTAGAGGCAATAATTCTGACATCAAGATGTCAGCAAGGCCATGCTCCCTCTGCAACCTGGAAGTGAGAATCTTCGCGTCTTCCTAGCTTCTGGTGTCTTCTCGGCAATTCTTGGCATTCCCTTGCTTATAGCTGCAGCTCTTCCATTTCTACCACCATTGTCACATGGCATTCTCCCCTTGTGCCTCCATGTGTGTATCTCTTTCTCCCTTTTTTTTTTTTTTTGAAACCTAGTCTCGCTCTGTCACTCTGTTGCCAGGCTGGAGTGCAGTGGCACGATCTCGGCCCACTGCAACTTCCACCTCCCAGATTCAAGCAATTCTCCCTCAGCCTCCTGAGTAGCTGGGATTACAGGCACACACCACCATGCCCAGCTAATTTTTGTATTTTTAGTAGAGACAGGGTTTCACTATGTTGGTCAGCCTAGTCTCAAACTCCTGACCTCATGATCTGCCCACCTCGACTTCCCAAAGTGCTGGGGATTACAGGTGTGACCCACCAAGCCTGGCCCTCTTCACTTCTTATAAGGACACCAGTCATATTGGATTAAGGGCCAGCCCTACCCCAGGATTACAGGTATCATTAACCCTACTGCAGTATTACTGGTATGATTAACTACATAATGATACCTGCAAAGGTTCTATTTCCAAATAAGGTCCCATTCTGAGATTTTGGGAGTTAAGACTTCAGCATGTCTTTCTGGGGGACACAATGCCATCCATTACATAAGGTAAGAATAATTATGAAAAACTATTGTGGCCATGATAGAAGTCTACGTAAGGTACAAGATGAAGGCAGGGATGGGGAGATCCATTTTAACTTGGAGAGTCAGGAAAGATTCTGTAGACGAGGTGAAGATTGAGCAGATTCTGAAAAATGATGTAGGTTGTTTGCCAGGCAGACAATGAGGTTGTAAATTGGGCCTGGGGAGTGGAAGAGCATCCCCACAGGAGCAGAAGCAGAGATGACAGTGTAGCGGCCTGTTTCATAATGTTCCCCCACAGCCTGAAGGGGGTTTAGGCTTTCTGCTTTCCAGGGAAATCGAGATGAAATCCTAAACACCTTGCCTATCTATGACAGTTATCTGAGATCAGAAGCAGCTCACTGGAGGTGGTGGGTAGGGGCGATCTAATAGGAAGGCAGAAGGTTAGGTGGCAGGTGACTAATGGAAGGTACATTTGCATGGTAAACACGCTCTTTTTATTTAGTTTGCCTGTTATAGATTAATAAAATTGCAATATTATCTAAAGAGGCCTTGAATAACACTTCACATAAGTTGGAGAAAACATCAATCACATATTTCAAAAAATAAGCACAGCCAGCAGTGGCTTGAGGAAGCGGTAATGGAAACATTGACCATGACGGGTCTCTCCCAGGCCCATCACCCATTTGCAACACTGGGGGTTGTTCCTGAGCAGGCACTGTGCTAAGTGATTAAATGTGCTCTATCTCATCATGCCCAATTAACAGATAAAAGCTTGGAGGGTTAGAAAGATTAAATACATTGCCCTTCTCACACAGCTGGTGATTTTATTTCAACGATCATCTAAAAAAAGTAATAAATGTATCAACTAGGATTCTGTACTATCTAGCACAGTTAGCCATTAGCCACAAAGTGGCTACTTAAATGGAAATTAACTAAAAATTCTGTTCCTAGTTGTAGTTGTCCCCTTTAAGTGCTCAATAGCCATGTGTGGTAAATGGCTACCACAGAACATTTCATTAAGAGCAAGATGACAGGCCAGGAGGAGTGGCTCACGTCCTGTAATCCCTGCACTTTGAGAGGCCAAGACCGGTGGATCATTTGAGGTCAGGAGTTTGAGACCAGCCTGGCCAACGTGGCCAAAAATTAGCCAGGCATGGTGGTGGGTGCCTGTGATCCCAGCTACTCAGGAGGCTGATGCAGGAGAATGGCTTGAACCCAGGAGGCAGAGGTTACAGTGAGCCAGGATCACACCATTGCACTCCAGCCTGGGCGAAGGTGCAAGACTCCATCTCAAAAAAAAAAAAAACAAACAAACAAAAACAGAACAAGATGACCACTTCATAACTGAGGACTGCCTCATGATTTCACTCATGTTTGCATGTGTTTGTAAGCAAATTGGCATAGTGTAGCATTCCCTGGTTGTCCCTGGCAAAAGAGAAAAGAACAGAGTTGGCCACTGTATGTGAATGATGCATTGTTACCGTATTAATGAAGGTAATCTAATAGCTCAAATAAAGAAAAGTTTAGAGAAGTCATTTTATAAATGCACCAAAATCAAAAGAACTTGCCCTGTGGCAATCAGTAGTCCCATGTTTATGCTGTAATCCGTTATTTAGTTCAGCAAAATAACATCATCCATCTCCTTAAATTAGTATTGTCAATTTAAATATCACTGGCTCTATAGTTCTGTTTAAATTTAATCTGAAACAAAAAAGCCTTTGGTTTATAAAAACTGTAGGTACTAGGAGTTTGTACCTGGTTTGATTTCTGTGCATTTTAAGATAATGCTATACTCAAAATACTGGGAGGCTGCGGTGGGTGGATCACCTGAGGTCAGGAGTTTGAGACCAGCCTGGCAACATGGTGAAACCTGTCTCTATTAAAAATACAAAAATTAGCTGGGTGTGGCAGCAGGCACCTGTAATCCTAGCTACTTGGGAGGCTGAGGCAGGAGAATCACTTGAACCTGGGAGGTGGAGGTTGCAGTGAGCTGATATTGCACCATTGCAGTCTAGCCTGGGCAACAGATAGAGACTCCATCTCAAAAATGATAATAATAAAAATAATAACATTATACTCAAAATAATTTCAGCAAACATAAGCATCAGTAGAGCATTTTTATTCGCCTTTGGAAGGGGTTGTTATTGTATTCAAGATTGAGAAATACTGTGTGAGAGCAACTAGGACAAGGGAGCCTGAACACACTGTCACAGGCCCACCAAGCTTACATGGTTGTCCAGCGGCCTAACAGACCTGATTAACTGGGACACTCCTGGCACCAGAACGCCATAATCCTACCAAGGGATGTATTATGACACCAGTGCAGCAGCTGGCAAGGCTTCACACTGATGAAGCATTTTCCTCCATAAGTTTCTAATCACCCTCTTGTTTTAGAATTCAATTAATAAGATTTGATTTACACTATTCATAAATACAGAATGTTCCACCACCCCTTTGTAGCTCTTAATACTCAGAAAATGTTTGCAGCAAGCAAGGAGACCACAAAGCAAGACTTCTACTTCTTATTTTTTGGCACATTTTTTCTCTGTCTTAATCAGACCCACTATTCTCAAGCACCTCACTGGTGGGAAATGAGACTCGAGATTATTTTTGTATTACCACTTCACAATGTTTTGCCAAAAGATTTTTGTATCTTTTCACTTAATCTTCAGCCTCCAGCTTTCTCCTTGAAATCGACAGATGAATTTCACACTCACTAAGGCAAACACTACTTTCCTCACAATAAATGAGAAATAGAGGCCAATCTAGGCTGGGCCATCTCACTGGGTACACCCCAGGGCTCCTGACAGCTCAAGCTGGTCTTGTCACTGTGATTGCAATAATCAGAGAAGCCTATTCAGGCAACTTCTGTGCCACTGGGGAAGTAAACTATTTTTAGTGGGATTGTATATTACATGGAGACCTCTTATTTATGTTGTTGTGCTGTATATATATCCCCAGAACCTTGCCTGGACTTCTTACCACTTAACTTATTTCTGAAAAGTATATGGTAAATAGCCCCACTACTTCCTGCAAAATAAGACTTAAAGAAGACATAGCTTCTTATGTAAGTGGCAGATAAGTTACAAAAATCCTATGAACCAGAAGGATACTGTAAAGTGCTAAGAAAAACTGCTTAGCACCTTTTAAAATACCCAAAGATATGCAAACTAACACTGAGAAAAGGTCTAAAAAATACCTCCCTCCCCTGGAGAAGGTGTTTCTGTTTGTTTCGATAACTAAAGCAATCCTTTGCTCGGATTTCGCAAGTGTGGTTAATTATAACGGTTGAAGTTCAATTATGCTGGGGAAGTAATAGTACTCACCATTTATTTGGCTCTTACTCTATACCAGACACTATGCCAAGCTATTTATATACATTATCTTATTTATTCCTTATAATCACTTAGAGAAGGTAGGTAGTATTATTATCTGCATTTTAGAACTTTATTTATTTATTTATTTATTTATTTATTTTTGAGATGGAGCCTTGCTCTGTCACCAGAATGGAGTGCAGTGGTGCGATCTCAGCTCACTGCAACCTCCACCTCCCAGCTCAAGTGATTCTCCTACCTCAGCACCACCACCACGCCCAGCTAATTTTTGTATTTTTAGTAGAGATGGGTTTCACTATGTTGGCCAGGGTAGTCTTGATCTCTTTACCTTGTGATCTGCATACCTTGGCCTCCCAAAGTGCTGAGATTACAGGTGTGAGCCACCACGCTGGCCTGAGATTTTTTTTTTTTAATGGGGAAGTTTAGAAATTAGCCTGAGGTCACATAGCTACTAACGTTGGAGTCAGGATTTGAACTCAGAAGTTCCTTAATTCCCAAGCCCATAATCTTAGCCATCAAGCAGTAATACTATAAATAAAGTATCATAAGGATATATATAATGAACTATAGTCCAGTTAATTTGTTGCTACTCCTCAAACTAAGCATCCTTATTTTCACTATCCGCTTCCCGCTTCTAGGAAAATGTCAAGACCAGATTTCACTATGCAGATTGGATAAAGAAAATGTGGTACCTATCCACCATGGAATACCATGCAGCCATTAAAAAGTACAAAATCATGTCTTTTGCAGCAATCTGGATGCATCTGAAGGCCATTATCCTAAGCAAACTAATGCAGAAACAGAAAACCAAATACCTCAGGTTCTCACTTAGAAGTAGGAGCTAAACGTTGGGTACACATGGGCACAGGGTTGGGAACAGTGGATACTGGGGACCACTAGAGGGGGAAGCAAGGGAGGTAGGTAAGGGCTGAAAAGCTACCTATTGGGTACTTTGCTCACTCCTGGGTGACGGATTTTTGTATTCTAAACCTCAGCATCATGCAATATCCATATACTTTTGTAACAAACCTTCACATGTACCCCCAGATTCTAAAATCAAAACTAGAAAATAAATTTTCTCCCTCAGCCTCCCTAGTAGCTGGGATTACAGGCGCTTGCCACCGTGCCCAGCTAATTTTTATAGTTTTTAGCAGAGACAGGGTTTTACCATGTTGGCCAGGCTGATCTTGAACCCCTGACCTCATGATCCAACCTGCCTCGGCCTCCCAAAGTGCTGGGATTACAGGTATGAGCCACCACACCTGGCCAGTTACAGATCATTCTTAAGTTATATCTCAGGATGTTGGCAAGTCAAATGTCCTTCACAAAGTACCATTTTCCTGCTCTTAGTTGAAAAGATTTGGCCCCATGTTCTCAAAGTACTTTCATTTTCAGTCAGAGAGTTCTTATTAAGAGAACCAATGCCCCTGTGCCTCCCAAGGGGAGTTCTCAGCCACGCTCAGTAATGATGACTTCACTTCTCCAGCGGGGTCACCTTTGTGCGAGAGTTCAGCCACCAACGGCTGGCCAGCCACAGAAACCATGACTGAGGACGGGAGCAGAATAATGAATTACCCACTTGCAAATTCAAAGGGAAGATTGAGAGCCTGGATTTTTTCCAGGTCTCTTGGTAAGCATCCTAATTTCTGTCAATAAAAAAATCACTCATCTTTAACAAACACAGGCCAGGTTTGTGTTCTACTTTCAGAAGATCTTAGCATTTATACTGAGCATTATTAGGTAAGCTTTGGTAGTTAACTATAAACTCCAAGCTAAACTGTTTTAGCAAACGCAGCTATCCCCGCTCACCCTAATATGGAATGTGTGATGTTTGTGATGAACGTGTCTACAGCTTGTATTTGCACCATGAATAAAAAGGGGTTGCCAGGCAAATAAATAATGTCTACACATTTGCAATTTATGAAGAAACGAGGATGTTACATATGAAGGGAAAAACATGTCTTTTGCTAGGGACCAAATTGTACGTCCCCCCAACTCACATGTTGAAGCTGTAACCCCCAGTGCAACAGTAGGTGGAGATGGGGCTTTTGGGAGGTAAGTAGGTTTAAATGAGCTCATGAGGGTAGGGCCCACATGTTGGCATTAGTGCCCCGCCCCTTTTTGTTTTGAGACAGGGTCTCATTATGTTACCCAGGATGGAGTGCAGTAGCACAATCACAGCTCGTTGCAGCCTCAACCTCCTGGGCTCAATGGATCCCCCCATCTCAGTCTCCCACACAGCTGGGACTACAGGTGCACCGCCACAACTGGCTAATTTTTGAATTTTTATTAGAGACAGGGTTTAGCTATGTTGCCCAGGCTGGCCTTGAACTCCTAGACTCAAGTGATCTGCCCACCTCAGCATCCTAAAGTACTAGAATTATAGGCATGAGCCACTGTGCCTGGCCATTAATGTCCTTATAGAAGGGATATCAGAGGGCTGGGCATGATGGCTCACTCCTGTAATCCCAGCACTCTGGGAGACTGAGGCGGGTAGATCACAAGGTCAAGAGATCGAGACCATCCTGGCCAACATAGTGTAACCCTGTCTCTACCAAAAATATAAAAAATTAGCTGGGTGTGGTGACGCGTGTCTGTAGTCCCACCTACTCAGGAGGCTGAGGCAGGAAAATTGGTTGAACCTGGGAGGCGGAGGTTGCAGTGAGCCAAGATCGTGCCACTGCACTCCAGTCTGTGAACAGAGTGAGACTCCATCTCAAAATAATAATAATGATAATAATAATAATAAGAGACATCAGAGAGCTTGGTCTCTCTCTGCCTTGTGAGGACACAGTAAGAAGGTGTTGGTCTCTCTCTGCCTTGTGAGGACACAGTAAGAAGGTGGTGTCTGCAACCTCAGAAGAGAGTTCCCACTAGAATCTGACGCTGCTGGCACCCTGATCTCAAACTTCCAGTCTCCGTAACTGTGGAAAAATACATCTCTGTGGTTTAAGCCACACAGTCTGTAGTGGCAGCCCAAACTGATTAATATATCTTTCATTACTGCAGAAGCACCTATTTGCATGCAAAGATAATTCACAATTTTATAGTTATCATTTGTGTGTGTTTATTAAGGCAAACCTGACAGGAGCTCTCTTTAAAAATACTTTTATGATATTCTTTAACTTTGAAGTGATAAAATTGCTTTTTAAAAAGTTGTATAAGGCAGGGTGCAGTGGCTCACACCTGTAACCCCAGCACTTTGGGAGGCCAAGGCAGGCTGATCACCTGAGGTCAGGAGTTTAAGACCAGCTTGGCCAACATGGTGAAACCCCATCTCCACTAAAAATACAAAAATTAGCCAGACATGGGATTACATGGTGCATGTAATCCCAACTACTTGAGACACTTATGCAGGAGGATCACTTGAATCTGGCAGGCAGAGGCTGCAGTGAGCCAAGATTACACCACTGCACTCCAGGCTGGGAGACAGAGCAAGACACAATCTCATAAATAAATACATAAATACATAAACAAACAAACAAACAAATAAATAAAAGTTGGATAAGGCACCTTTCTCAACGTTTTGGTCAGGGTTGTAGCCAATTAGTCAGAATTTGTGAAGTTTTACTCTTTTGACCAAAAACTCCAAAGAAATTAATATGTATTATAAAAATGAAATGTTACACTTGGACACATTCTCATGGCAAGATTTTGTGTGCATGTATTTTTTTAAAACCCAGGAGCACAGACTTAAGTTGCCCCGAATATATGCTCTGAGATTTTGTGTTGTATCATAAGAACATTAAAATGGAATGAATTTACATTGATAATCATTGAAGCTGGGTGTTGAATCTATATGGTATGCATTGTAAAAGTCTCTCTACCTTTGTGGGTATTTTAAAATGTTGATAACACAGTTTTAAATGAATACATACATTCAAACACATAAGCTACGTAAGAGCTAATGAGGAGACAAATTTGCTTTGTCACATATATGGTTGCTTAGTTGTGTTTTAGTCCATAACATTTTTTTTAAATGGAAAAGAACAACCTCCTGGCCCCCTTTTGTTAAAGCACAAATTTGAATGGGAGAGAATGTTTTACGTCTATTTTTACAGCTGCTTATCAGTTTCCTAAGCTGAATTAGGGTGGAGTACAGGGTTCAAGAATTTCAGGATGGGGGGCCTAGGGGATTGGTCGTTGTGGTTTGAAGATAATGATATCTTCCTAAGCTAACCTCTGGAGTGAAGACATTTATCCAGGGGGGAAAAAAAGTAGGGCCTTAAAGATGTCTTCATAGAGTTTACAAAGCAGTTGAAGCTCAACAGTCTATGAAGAAGTCTGCCAGCCTTGTGGGAAAATGATTTGGTGTTCAATTGTTTTCACTTGGGCACTTTCCCAAACTATGAATGGTTCAGACTAGATAAAGCCTCTCCATTCCATCCCACCCCTCCTCCACCTACAGTTCCCCGAATCTTTCAGTGTGGCAGACTTGCTTCATTCAGGTCCAAGTGGGGCAGGAGCCAATCAGGTAATTAATCAAAGTACGCTTTCAGTCTTCTTGTCTGCTGACATCACATCCCGGCTGTGTTCCCTTGGCTTTAGTGTGGAAATGAGAATTTCCACAATTTCAAAGGGAGTGTCTCCTACTGTTTGGTTACAAATGGAATAATTATTTAGGTTCTTGACCTCTTTGCACAATCTGGATTTCCATGCCTGTGAGATATGCAGTGAGCTGAGGACTTTATGGGAAGTTGAAGAGATTTTTTTTTTTTAGACTTTTCATTTTACTCATAACCTAGTTTTAGGCTGGAGATGTGGGTGGTGAGCATCTAGGACCTTTGTAAGGAATTAATTACGCAACCTATCAGAGTTACACAGAGTGTTTAGAAAAGTACCTATAGCCCACTTTTAAAAGGCGTTTCCCTGGAAAATTCTTCTGGGCTTGGAATTATTGATGCCGTTCCTTGATGGAAGGGAAGAATTTTCAAAACCATTGAAGACTTATTGCTCCGAGAGTTCACCGAGTAAAAGGAGAAAGGGAGACCAGGGTGATAGACTAAGGAGGGTAGGAAATGCTTTGGCTTTGGGTCTTGTCAACCACTATTGAGTCAAGGATTTGTACCCCGGACCCAGGAAAGATTCCAAGATTTGGGGGATTGCAGTTCGTGTAACTGTTAGAGTTATCACAAATTATCATCAGAAATTTTTGTTAAAATGAAAGCATCCATTAAGGTCTTGTCAGGACACCCTCTCTCAGAAGACAGGGTGATAAGGAGTAGTTCGGTTTAAGTTGGTGGTGACGGCAAGCCAAGAATGTGACATTTGAGGTCCAAATATTGGGAAGAAGCCCGCTGTGGGAGATCCAGGGAATTCATAAACCAGGAAGAGGGAGAAAATGGTTAGAACAGTTCCTTTGTTTTCCCAGATTTTTGTCTTTTTGTTTTCTAAACAAGATCTCACTCTGTCACCCAGGCTGGAGTACAGTGGTGTAATCACGGCTCACTGCAGCCTGGAACTCCTGGGCCCAAGCAAGCCTCTCACCTCAGCCTCCCAGTAGCTGAAACCACAGGCATGCACCACCACACCTGGCTAATTTTTATTTTTTGTAAAGACAAGGTCCCACTATGTTGCCCAGGCTGGTCTTGGACCTCTGGGCTCAAGCAGTCCTCCTGCCTCAGCCTCCCAAAGTGCTGGGTGTGAGCCACCATGCCCAACTCTTCCCAGACTTTGAAGGTCAATTTGTTGTCTATGACTTCATCATCAAGAATCATATTTTGAGAACTCATAAGATAATACGGCAATGTGATTAGGTAGCTGGGAGAAGTTATACAGAAATGTATGAGTTATAATGGTCCCAGACTTCAAGGAGTTCATCTTTCATGAATTTATTTCACTAATTTTTTTAAACAAATGTTTATTGAGTGCCTACTGTGTACTAGGCACCCTGCTAGGTACAGGGCATGTGACAAAACACAAAAAAGATAAGGTTCTGGTTCTCACAGAGCTTACATTCTATGACGAACAGACTCACACGAAACCATGGCACATCGGGTAGTTATAAGTGTTAATTTGAAAATAAAAGGGGATAGGGTAATAGAGAATCTTTCAGTTAAATTGGCTGGTGAGAGAAGGCTGAGAAGGTGACATTTGAGGCCCAAATACTGGGAAGAAGCCCGCTGTGGAAGATCCAGGGAATTCATCATCTAGGGAAGGGAAGTGAACAGTTAGAACAGCAGCTTCAAAGCTTGCCATGCTCACGGAACAGAAAGATTGCAAGGCTGGGTGTGGTGGCTCACACCTGTAATCCCGGCACCTTGGGAGGCCAAGTCAGGAGGATCACTTGAGCCCAGGAGTTTGAGATCAGCCTGGACAACATGGCAAAACCCCATCTCTACAAAAAATAAAAAAATTAGCCAAGCTTAATGGCACACCCCTGTGGTCCCAGCTACTGAGGAGGCTGAGGTGGGAGGATTGATTGAAAGTATGGCTGGGACTTGGTGAGCAGGGGAGGGGTCATCCGGTCAGAGAGGCCAGAAACCTGATCGTGTAGAATCTTGAAGGACAGACTTCATGCTAAATACAAAGGAAAGATATAGAAGGATTTTACGCAGAGGAGCTATATTATCTGATTTACATTTAAAAATATTACTCTGTCTACCATGTGGAGAATGGATTATATAAAGTGGCTATGACTGTAATTCCAGTAAGAGGTGATAGTGGCTTGGATGAAGACAGAGATGGAGAGAAGCAGACAGATTCGGGATATTCTGGAGGTGGGGTGGATCCCACTTGGTGGATTCAGTGCTGGGGGCTGAGGGAATGGGTGGTCTGCAGATTCTCGGCTTAGGCCCATCGCAGAGCTATTTGCCAGATGAGGAATAGGCTGGGCTGGGGAAACAAAGGCTTGCCCTAGGGCGTGTTCATTTGGAAATGCATATTAAATGTCCAAATTCGATGTGAAGGAGGCAGCTGGTTAAGAAGGAAGGTTGGGACTAGAGTATAAATTTGGAAGATATCAGCATAGAGTGGGACAGGAGCCAGCTGGAGTGGGTTAAAGAGAGAATGAGAGGTGAGAAATGAAGACAGTGGCTACAGACTTTTTATAAGATGACTTGCTATAAATGGAGAATAGAGAAATAGGGTTGTGGGAACATGTGGGATCAAGGACAGGTTTTTTAAAAATAGTCACTTTTTTCTATAAGATGAGAGTACGGCGCTGTATTTCTAAGATGATGGGAATGATAGAGTACTAAGGGCAAAATGATAGTCTGAGAAGAGTCTTATTCTGTTTCCTCCAAACATGGATGCAAAGAAGGAAGACAATTTGGAAAACTAAAAGCATAGCTTACTATCTGAATATATGTTATTGCAGGTATTGGGAAAGAGTGGGACAGAAAGAGAAGACAGGCATGAAGACAGGAATTGAGGGAGCAGAAGAAGGAAATGTGGTTTAGAAAACAGTAGAGACAAAAAATATACCTGTGGTACCTGGGAAGAGGGGCTGAGGAATGAATTATGCCTTCCCTCTAGAGACAAATATTTCCAGGAGACATCATTTCCATTGCCCACTGAAGTCTCTCAGGCCTGTCAAGGCAACAGTGAAGAATGGTGCTACTCCACATGTTCTCACTCACAAGTGAGTGTTGAACAATGAGAACACATGGACACCGGGAGAGGAACATCACACACTGGGGCCTGTTGGGGGGTGGGGGGCTACGAGAGGAATAGCATTAGGAGAAATACCTAATGGAGATGACGGAGCGATGGATGCAGCAAACCACCATGGCACATGTATACCTATGTAACAAACCTGCAAGTTCCGCACATGTCCCCCAGAACTTAAAGTATAATAAAAAAATAAAAATGAAAAACAATGGTGCTACTTCCGCCCCTTGCTGCAGGAGAGCAGGCTACAGAATGGCTCTGTGTTCAGTTTCTTCCCCTGAAATACGGGCTTAGAAGAGCTGACCTCACCGGGTTAGTGTGTGAATTAAATAAGAGCATCCTTGTAAGGTGTGTGGCTCACTCAGTATCATTGCGAGGCTTCATTTTTTTGGAGACAGTCTTGCGCTGTTGCCCAGGATGGAGTGTGGTGGCACAATCTTGGCTCACTGCAACCTCTGCCTCTCGGTTCAAGCAATCCCCCTGCCTCAGCCTCCTGAGTAGCTGGGACTAGAGGCATCCATCACCATGCGTAATTTTTTTGTAATTTTAATAGAGACAGGGTTTGGCCATGTTGGCCAGGATGGTCTTGAACTCCTGACCTCAGGTGATCCACTCGCCTCAACCTCCAAAAGTGCTGGGATCAGAGGCCTGAGCCACTGTGCTGAGCCAATTATGAGCATCCTCAGCCTTTGGCCAAATGCTTCTCTAAGTTCCTTGAGGTCAGGGGACATATCTTGTTTTTGAACTTTCCATGACACCTAATGTATAGTCTTAACTTTAAATGAATTTCAAATGATTGCCTTTTTCCCCCTTTCCTTCCCCCGACCTTTTTTTTTTTTTTTTTTTTTTTTGCTATTCTAAACCCTACATCTCATTTCCAGCTTCCTAGTCATAAAAGCCTGCCTCAAAACCAACCTGCCCTATACCTCATGCTGCTCACCACCTTATCTCATTTCCCTTCACACTTGAATCTTCAGTAGAATTACTGAAAGTCAGCATGATGTGGAGCATTAACTTTATTCTGTCTTCCCTGGCAAAACAAGAAAGATATTAAGTATGATGGATGTTTTAATCTGTTTTGTGCAGCTGTAACAGAATACCAAAGACTGAGTAATTTATAATGAAAAGAAATTGATTTGGCTCATGGTTCCAGAGGTTGAGAAGTCCAAGATCAAGGCACTGAAACTGGTGAGGGGCTTCTTGCTGAGTCAACCCATGGCAGAAGGTGGAAGGGCAGGAGCACACGCAAGAGATAGAGAGAAAATCAGAGAGAGAGTCAGAGAGAAAGGGAGTTGAACTCACTTTTATAACAAACCCACTCTTCAGATAACAACATATTCATGAGGGCAGAGACCTCATGACCTAAGCACCTCCCATAAGGCTTCATCTCCAAACACTGATGCATTGGGGATCACATTTCAACACATGAACTTTGGGGGGCATATTCAATCACCTTGATTAAAGATGAAATTCTACACCATTACATTTATATTTTTAGCAGAATTAATATATAATTTCTCTTGATCTCATTGACGAACTCCATAAAGATTGGTTCCCAGGATGCTCTTCCACCCAAGGCAGCATGTTGGTGCTATCTTTGTCCATTTCGTGTGTGTGTGTGTGTGTGTGTGTGTGTGTGTGAGAGAGAGAGAGAGAGAGAGAGAGAGAGAGAGAGCATTATAACGTAAATTCCCTAAGGACAGAGACCCTGCCTTGTTATTTTTAAAAAAAAAGTTTTATAATGAAATATTTTGGCCAGAGGAAAAAATAGAAATAAAAATGAAATACACAAATGTGTACACTCCATCCAATTTAAAATATGACTTACACAATTGTAGCTGCTTGTGTCCCTGGCTCCCTATTGGTAATCTCTATGTTGAATTTGGTTACCAATCCTAGGCAGATTTTTGTCTCTTGACTGTATGAGTCCATATCAGTCTGCTTTCCTGAGGTTTCTGATGTGAGCACACAGTAGGGTCCCCATGAAAGCTTTTTGAGTGACACTTGCTTTTTTAACAATAGGAACTGTATCTTTTCTCTTTTGTGTTACTCTTGCCAAAGTCTTCCACATAAGTAGGCAATTTGGAGGATAAAATAGGTGCTTAATTGTTGATCTATATAAAACCTACAACATAAATTATGTAGTATATGCCCCTAATAGAGACAGAATGTAATATTACAAAGTTGGGTAATAAAATCATGTTTGTAAGTAGGGAGAGGGAGATTGTTATTGGGAACCCTGCCAGCTGCCATTTGTGGGTACTCAGTACCATATCTGCATTTCTGGGCTCTTGTCTTTTTCTACAGGAGGACAAACTTGGAAACTACATTTCCCTGATCTTGCCAACAGTATTCAGCTCAGACTCCACCAATGAGAGGCGCTTGCATGAGATTTGGTAGGGAAGAGAAGGAGAAGCCATTGTTTTCTGGAGGCAGCAGCAGATGGCTGACATGGAATTTTGCCTAAAACTTTTGGGTGTTCTCCTGAAAATATTCCAACTGGCTCTACAGGCAGCTGAGAGCAATGGCAGTCGCTTCCTTGCAATTCCTGCACTACCAGATTTCCTGAGAGAGGTGTCCTAATCATCATCACTCTTGTGGCTTTTCTAGACTTCTTTAAGCCTCTAATTCCCTGTAAAAGCCTCCTTCTGTTAGAGATACCTAGAGAAGTATCTATTTTTCTGACTGTACCATAGTAGATAAAAAGAACCTAGTCAGCAAGCTTCCACTGGAAATTCTAGGAGAGTGAAACTTGACATAGAGGTCCCCTAAGTCCCTTAGAGCAGTTGCAATGGTACCTTTGGAATTAATAGTTCTTGACTTTAGGGATTGGGAGCTTTTTCAAATAGTCACCCAAACCTGTGCTTGTTGGATCTAAGAAAATACAGTTCATGTATAAAATAAAAACAATTAGCATTGAATCTATAAAACTGTACAATCTACTGAGATAAAAGAAATGGGATAGAAAAAATTAGTTTAATGTTTTACTACACACATGTAACTGCATCTAATGTATCTGAAGAGCACACAAGAAACAGACAACAGAGCAGAGAACTAAGTGGTAATTATGGTTTGAATGACTGTTTTTCCTCCAAATTTCATGTTGAAACTTGATTCTCATGATGGTGACTTTAAAGACATGGGGCCTTTTAGGAGGTAATTAGGTCATGATGGTTCTTCCCTCATGAATGGGATTAAGGCCTTTATAAAAGAGGCTTCACTCCTGTAATCCCAGCACTTTGGGAGCCTGAGGCAGGTGAATCACAAGGTCAGGAGTTCAAGACCAGCTTGGCCAAGATGTTGAAACTTTGTTTTACTAAAAATACAAAAATTAGCTGGGCACAGTGACAGGCATCTGTAATTCCAGCTGGAGGCTGAGGCAGGAGAGTCACTTGAACCCAGGGGGCAGAGGTTGCAGTGAGCCAAGATCGCACCACAGCACTCCAGCCTAGGGGACAGAGTGAGACTCTGTCTCAAACAAACAAACAAAAAAAAATAACAACCAAAAAAACAGGCTTCACACAGAGCTTGGCCCTTTCTTGCCCTCTGTCCCTGTCTCACGTGAGGACACAATGTTCCTCCTCTCCAGAGAATGCAGCAACAACCAGCTTGGAAACAGTAATCAGGCCCTGACCAGACACCAAACCTGTCGATGCCCTGACCTGGGACTTCCCAGCCTCCAGAACCATAATACATAAATTTCTATTGTTTGTGAATTACTTGGTCTGTGGTATTTTGCAAAAATGAACTAAGACAGTGGCTAAAGGGCAGGGGCTGGGGGAGGATTTGCTTTACACTGTACATGCTCGTGTAGCTTCTGAATTTGATACTGTGTGCATGTATTATCTACTCCAGTTATATTAATGTTTAATAACATGAGTTGCATACCAGTTCATAATCATCGTATTTTCCAAAACCACAAATTCTGATAATATAAAATGTTGAACATGGAACAAGGAAATGAGAATTTGCACCTACTGTTTGTGAGAGTCTGTAGAACTACTAACCAGGGGCTGTGGACAAATGTCAATCTGGTAATATCTAGTAAAGTTGAAAATGCACAAACCCCATGATCAGCAATTTCTCTTCTGTGTATAGATGGTGGAGAAATGCTCATATATCAGGAGAAAGGTACAAATATGTTTATTGCAGCATTGTTTATAATAGTGAAAAATTCGAATTATAAAAATATTCATTAATAGGAAAACAAATAAATAAGATATAATAAAACATACTATGCAACTATTAAGACAAATGGCCTAGCTCTGTAAATATCAACATGGATAGTTCTCAAAAGTGTAGTTTTGGCCGGGAGCAGTGGCTAATGCCCGTAATCCCAGCACTTTGGGAGGCCAAGACAGGTGGGTCACTTGAGGCCAGGAATTCAAGACTAGCCTGGCTAACATGGTGAAATCCTATCTCTACTAAAAATACAAAAAATTAGTTGGGCATGGTAGCGCATACCTATAATCCCAGCTACTCAGGAGGTTGAGGCATGAGAATTTCTTGAACTCAGGAGGCAGAGGTTGCAGTGAGCGGAGATTGCACCACTGCCCTCCAACCTGGGTGACAGAGTGAGACATGGTCTCAAAAAAAAGAAAAAAAGTGTAGTTTAAAAAAAAAAGGTAGGGGCGGGGCTGGGCATGGTGGCTCACACCTATAATCCCAGCACTTTGGGAGGCAGAGGCAGGTGGATCTGCCTCAGATCACTTGAGGTCATGAGTTTGAGACCAGCCTAGCCAACACAGCGAAACCCTGTCTTAGCTGTGGTGGTGTACGCCTGTAGTCCCTGATACTCGGGAGGCTAAGGTGAGAGAATCGCTTGAACCAGGGAGGTAGAGGTTACAGTGAGCTGAGATCATGCCACTGTACTCCAGCCTGGGCAACAGAGTGAGACTCCGTCTAGAAAAAGCAGGGAAGCTGCTGAATGACATATACAATACGGCAGCATTTAGATAAATTTGAAAACACATAGTAAAGTATCAAAAATGGACTAGAAGGGTTCGTACCTCATTCAGTCTCTGCTAAGACACAGAGGAGATAGAGATTGTGAAAGAAACCTCATCTGTAGTATTCTATCCCCCCCCGCCCAAAAAAAAATCTGAAGCAAAATGATAAAATCTCCTCTTTTTAAAATTCTGGTGTAGATTTATATTACTGCCTGTACTTCTCTATGGTATTCTTTAAAATAATGTTTTATATTCCCTGCTCTCCCACTCCTTCCCCAGCCCACTTTAGTTTGAATTGAGCCCTGCATCAGTCTGGATCCCAGCAAGAAACAAAAGGCACACTTAAATTGGGTAAAAAATATATATATATATTTTTAGACAGGATCTCACTGTGTCCCCCAGACTAAAGTGCAGTGGCACCAGCACGGCTCACTGCAGCCTTGATCTCCCAGGCTCCAGCAATCTTCCCACCTCAGCCTCCCAAACAGCTGAGACTACAGGCGAGTGCTACCACACCTGGCTAATTTTTGTTTTAATTTTTGTAGAGATGGGGTTTCCCTATCTTGTCCAGGCTGGTCTTGAACTCCTGGGCTCAAGCAATCCTCTCACCTTGATCTCCCAAAGTGCTGGGATTACAGGCATGAACCACTGTGCCCAGCCGACACTGAGACTGAGTAATTCGAGGAGAGTTTAGTTGAAGTTCTATTTACAAAGATGCCGACAAGATATAGAAAAGTCAAAAGAATAGTGTGGAACTGCAGGGGCTGGTAACAGGAGGAAGCTGTCACTACCCCAGGCCTGCAGGAAAAGGGGGAGGAGGCTTTACAGGGAGCACAGTGTGAAGGAAGCCACCCACCAGGAGTGGTGGCCTTCATCAAGGAATGCAGCCAGCCCAGGGAATCCTTACCTCAAGGAAGCGAGGTGGATGGATACCTCATCCTTTCCCTCCTTCCCTCCTACATCCTGCCTGTATTCTCCATTGGCCAACCCCAGACAGATTCTAGAAAACCAAGAAATCTGCTGACATTGTCCATCAAGGTCAGCATCCTAGAGCTCAGAGAGGGAAGAGACTGAGGTTATGCAGCTCAGGCCCCCACCTCTCACGAAGTTTGCCAGTGCCCTGTAATTGTCAAATCCAAGAGATGCTCCATATTTTTAAAAATTTAGCTTCTTCGTTACTTTATTTATTTATTTTGAGACAGAGCCTCACTCTGTCACCCAGGATGTAGTGCAGTGGCATGATCTCAGCTCACTGCAACCTCTGCGTCTCAGGTTCAAGCAATTCTCCTGCCTCAGCCTCCCGAGTAGCTGGGTTTACAGGTGTGCACCACCACACTCGGCTAATTTTTGTATGTTTAGTAGAGATGGGGTTTCACCATATTGGCCAGGCTAGTCTTAAACTCCTGACTTCAAGTGATCTGCCCACTTCAGCCTCCCAAAGTGCTGGGATTACAGGCAATGAGCCACCGCGCCCAGCCCTTGCTTACATTTTACAACTGACCTCTTCTTCCATTATAACCATTCCTCTAGTTTCCCACTAACTCAAATGGCTGCTTTTTGTCACATTCACCGGAAACTCTTTTTCTACCCCTCTCTTAAGTGCTAAAGTTCTCCAGGTTTCCATTTTTATCCCTATTTTCCCAGTAATTTATTCCCATGCATTTAACTTCCAACTCTTTGCTGATAAAGACTAAAATCTTTATTTTTAGGCAAGACTTCTCAATTCCAGACTTACTTGTTAACACTGTGTACCTGTCTCAGAGGCATCTCACAGTCAGCATGACATAGCCAATCACATCACCTTCACCTGCAGACCTGCTCCTGCCTATGGAATGGCCCTGCCACCAGCCAAGTAGAAACCTGGAAATCTACTTCCTCCTGCTATTCCTTCTACATATTAACCAGTTCTCCTTCCGCTGAAGTGGGGGCTGGCCAAAGAGTTCAACCAAGCATGGAAATGGCAAGCTATTCACTGCATTTTTGTCTTGGAAGGATGACAGAGCTGGTTAATGAGTCCAGAGCCAGAATATCAACTGGTTACCAGTCCTTCTCGAACACGCTGAGCATTAACATTTTCTGGGGAGCTTTTATTAAAAAAAAAATTAGTACCTAGACTCCATCTGAAACCAATGAATCAAAAAACCTGCTGTTATGGACTAAACTGTATTTTCACAAAATTCATATGTGGAAGCCCTAATTTCCAATGTGACTGTCATTAGAAATAGGGCTGTTAAGGAGATAATTAAGGCTAAATGAGATCATAGGAGTAGCACCCTAATTTGATGGGATTGATGTCCTTATCAGAGGAGTAGACACTGGAGCACTCTCTTTTTCTCTTTCTTTGCACATGCACAGAGAAAAGGCTGCGTAAAGACACAAAGAGAAAGTGGTTATTTACAAACCAAAGGGAGAGGCCGCACCGACAACCAACCTTGACAGCACCTTCATTTTGGACTTGTAACCTCTAGAATGGTGGGGAAAGAACTCTGTTGTTGAAACCACCCAGTTTGCAGTATTCTGTTCCAGCAGCCCTAGCTGACTAATACATGAGTCCTGGCAGGGACTTTTTTTTTTTTTTTTTTTTTTTGAGATGAAGTCTCACTCTGTCACTAGGCTGGAGTGCAGTGGCCACGATCTCGGCTTACGGTAACCTCCACCTGCCAGGTTCAAGCGATTCTCCTGCCTCAGCCTCCCGAGTAGCTGGGACTACAGGCGTGCACCACCACACCCTGCTAATTTTTGTATTTTTAGTAGAGACAGGGTTTCACCATGTTGGCCAGGATGGTCTCGATCTCTTGACATTGTGATCCGCCTGCCTCGGCCTCCCAAAGTGCTGGGATTACAGGCATGAGCCACTGCGTTCCTCCCAGGCAGGGACATTTTTAATAAACACCCCGGGTGATTCTAATGCACAGCCAGGCTATAGAAGCACTGAGAAAGCCAAAAATCTGAAGACACCTATAGCAAGACAAACATGAGCAGGGGTGACAAACCAGGGAAGCCAGGAAGGAGGAACAGCCACCCAGATGAAGGAGAGCAAGCCTTGAGGATGCCTTTGGCATCTCTGGGCAGTTTCAGCTCAAGCTTCTGCTGGCACGCTGGAATAAATTAGGGGGCATCAACCCCTGAGGATTCCACCTCCTAAATATTTTCAACTCTGCCTTCTCCTCCTCATTAGCAGGATCCCTCTCCTCTTATGCTCTAGTACAATGGTTGCCAAACTTGGGCCCATGTGCCAAATCTGGCCTGCCACCTGCTTTTTATTTTATTTATTTTTTAGAGAAAAGGTCTCGTTAGAGTGCAGTGGTGCAATACAGCTGATGACAACCTCAAACTCCTAGGCTCAAGTAATCTTCCCTCTTCAGCCTCCTGAGTAGTTGGAACAACAGGTGCACATCACCACATCCAGCTAATTATTTATTTATTCTTATTTATTTATTTATTTGTTTGTTTGTTTTTGTAGAAACAAGATCTCACTTCAAATTCCTGGGCTCAAGAAATCTTCCCACCTCAGCCTCCCAAAGTGCTGGGATTACAGACATGAGCCACCGAACCTGGCCCTACTTGTTTTTTAAATAAAGTTTTGTTGGAACACAGACGTGCTTATTTGTTAATGTATTGCCTACGCTGCTTCTGCACTACAGTAGCGGAGTTGAGTACTTACAACAGAAATCATATGGCCCACCAAACCGACACTATTTATTACTATCTGGCCCTTTACAGAAAAAGTTTATTGATCCCTGTTCTACTAGAAGGCTGTATTTTAATGTTGATTAGGTCAGAGAGCAGTCATTTATGACGTAGTGCCTCATTGGTCCAAAATAATCAAAATTCTTCAGTGTGCCCAAGTCAGCATGTGTTGAGCACCTACTGTGTGCCAGTCTCTATGGTAAGCAGTAGGGATACAACTGTGGACAGGAGAGCAGTACTGCCCTCACACCCACCCAAAAGACGTCTCTGCCACAGCCTCTCACTTTAGAGGATGCTGCATTTTACAAATACACACAAAAATAAGCTTATTAAAGAAGACAGCCCTGCATGGTGGCTCATGCCTGTAATCCTAGCACTTTGAGAGGCCGAGGCAGGCAGATCACCCGAGGTCAGGCGTTTGAGACCAGCCTAGCCAAAATGGTGAAACCCTGTCTCTACTAAAAATACAAAAATACGCCGAGTGTGGTGGCGGGCGCCTACAATCCCAGCTACTCAGGAGGCTGAGGCAGGAGAATCTCTTGAACCTGGGAGGTGGAGGTTGCGGTGAGACAAGATCTGCGCTATTGCACTCCAGCCTGGGCAACAGAGGGAGACTCTGTCTCAAAAAAAAAAAAAAAAAGAAGGCAGGGTGGCTCTGTCACTTGGGTACCATGCTTAGCATTGGTGCAGCATAACCTGTAACTTGAAACAACTACTCTTGCGGCTAACACCATTCCGGCGTCAGGAAAATACTTCCCTCCATCCCTTGCAGTATGTCTTCAAACAAAAGATGGTCATGTCAGCATACCACAAAGGCCTGCAGGTTGTGCCGCTGCTGATGTTGGAGGAAGGCACTTCTTTGGCAGGCAAGGAGCACTTGAGCAGAGGAAGGACTTAGGTAAGAGAAAAGACAAATAAGCTGTCCAACCTTTCCTCTTGGCATGAATGCAATAGATTGTCATAAAGTGAGGTATGATTTCCCACTGGGGCTAAGCATCCGTTTTCTTGCTTCTCTTAGTATTCTTTCAATTTGTAGTTCTAGCATGATGTTAACTATTAAACAAATCATATTTGTGCATATGTAGGTCTAGATAGAGCCTATGAAATGATACCAATTCTTTATTAGACTTGGAATCCTTTTATTTACATATATATTTAATAAGATTTCATGGCCGGGCGCGGTGGCTCACACCTGGAATCCTAGCACTTTGGGACACTGAGGTGGGTGGATCACGAGGTCAAGATATCGAGACCATCCTGGCCAACATAGTGAAATCCCATCTCCACTAAAAGACAAAAATTAGCTGGGCGTGGTGGTGCATGCTGTAGTCCCAGCTACTCGGGAGGCTGAGGCAGGAGAATTGCTTGAACCCGGGAGGCAGAGGTTGCAGTGAGTGGAAATCACACCACTGCACTCCATCCTGGCACCTGGCAACAGAGTGACACTCTATCTCAAAAAAAAAAAAAAAAAAGATTTCATTAAATTTTCACAAACTTAAAAATTTCGCTTGAATCATTTTGATTTAAAATTTTGAGATTACATTTTTATTTTGCATTTTAATTTTGAGTTTTGATTACTTTAGGAGAAAAATATATAAAATAAATATTCATATTTTGCTTTATTTTGACTATGATTTAGTTTTTGGAAAATATATCTAAATTTTGTGTACTTTTAATGCAATTAATTTTATTTCTAATCCTTTAGATTATTACTAGCAATCGAACACACATTATGTAAAAATCTAGATTACAATAACATATTTTTGCCAAAATAAAAAGTAAATGTTATAAAATAAATATGTACATAAATATATACATAAAAATAAATATATATACATAAATATACACCTGGACATTCACAATAACAAATTATCTTTAATATTTTGCCAACTTTTAATTGTATAAAAATCATAGCTTTACATGTATTTTTCACTACATAAGAAGGAATACCTCTCAGGCTGAGAGTATAGAGGTATTTCTTTGAACTGTTTGTTAGCTTGATTTATAACATTTAAATATTTAGACAAATGGAAACTCCTTGTGGACAAAGACAGACAGAATTCAAAGTCACCCCTCTGAGATTCACCTGAGACAAACCCGTATCTCAGGTGGTTCCCTCTGCTCTACTGTTTATGTAAAAATGAAGATTCACTGAGCATTCACAAAAGAATGCAAGTTTTGGTCTCTTTGCTGCTGCTAACTGGGAAGCCCCCACTTCGAGTTGTCCTGCTTTACAGAACCAAACCAGTGTACATCTTACACACACTGATTGATGTCCCATGTCTCTCTAAAATGTGTAAAAACTAGCCGTACCCCAACCACCTTGGACACATGTGGTCAGGACTTCCTGAGGCTGTCTCAGGAGACAGCAGCTAGATGGTGCTGGGGGAGGTGGGAGGCCTGGGGGAAACAGATTTAAGGTGAGGGCTGTGAGTAGGTGAAGGGATCTATTCCCCAATGTGCTCAGTTCAGTGCCTGCCACACACACTTGGCTACGCACGTGCAGATACTTTTGTCAGAAATATGCCTGGCAGCTCCTACGCAAGGACAATCTGTAAATCCAGTGAAAGTCAGAGGGGAACTGAACATGCAGGGCTAAATACCTTTGTAATGACAATCCTAGGGAATAATTGCTATCGACAGATTTTCTCTAGCCTATGGGGACTGCAGGCTTTAGTTACTCTGGTTTCCTTTTATTCACAACTAATTTAGCAACAGCACAAGGACCTAGTATCTGTTGGTAACAACAGCCAACTTGGTCAGGAAAGACAGCTTCATCAAGGCAGCAAATCTGGTCATCCAGATGGACTGGCACTTCAGACATCACATGTCCCACTATACAGGATTTGCTGTTGGCTTGGGGTGGGGGTGGGCAGGTGATGTACCTACAGCCCCTCACCCACAGCTACCCCTAGAGTGGCATCCTGTGTAAGAGAAGGGTGCACTGGAGTGGGGTGGGGAGCAGGTTCTGAGCACCCCTTGACACACACCTCACTGAGTTGACTGAGCTGTAGACGTTGTTGATCTATCAAACCAGAACTGGGATAGTGTGTTCATTGCAGAAACAAGGAGAGATTCTCAGGATGTGACTCTGTGGGCCTACAGCATTTGTCATCAATCGCCGGTACATTTTGCAGAATACCTGCCTTAGCACAAAGGCTGGAACCGTCTGAGGTGCAGCGGGAAGCAGGTGCTGTATGGTGCCTCACAGGATTCCGCCTGCAACTTCGGACACCTCCGTCACCTCACCTGGATGGCCGCCTCCCTCATCCCCTTCTTGCCCCTTCCAGTATGTTATCCACCAGGATGTCTGAGTGACCTTTTTAAAATGTAAATTGGATCATGTCACTCCCCTGCTAAAAGCCTTAAACAGTTTCCCTTTGCATTTAGGGGAAAATCTAAACCCCACGCGATGGCCCACGAGCCTACTGCTCTGGTCCCATGCTTCCTCTCTGGCCTCTCTCCCTCAGACTCCTCCATCGCTTTCTCTGGGTTCTCCCAACATCCCAAGCCTCTTCCCACTTTAGGGTGTTTACTGTTCCTTTATTCTAGAAAGCTCTCTGCATTCTCCACCCCTAATGTAGCTGGCTTCTTCTCATGTTTCAGATTCCACTTAAAAGTCACCTCCTCAGAGGGGCCTTACCTGATTACTAGGTGTATTTGTTCATTCTCGCATTGCTATAAAGAACTACCCGAGACTTGGTAACTTATAAAGAAAAAGGGTTTAATTGGTTCTACGGTTCCACAGGCTACACAGGAAGCATGGCTGGGAAGGCCTCAGGAAACTTACAGTCATGGCAGAAGCAGGAAGAAGAAAGCAAAATGAAAGGTGCTACGCACTTTTAACCAACCAGATCTCATGAGGACCCGCTATTATGAGCACAGGAAGGAGGAAATCCGCCCCCATGATCCCATCACCTTCTACCAGGCCTCTCCTCCAACACTACGGATTACAATCCACCATGGATGAGAACACAACTCCAAACCATTTCACGAGGCTAGGTTGGATTTTCCTGTCTTATTCTGGAATAGCGCCATGTTCTTTTTTTTTTTTAATAAAAAAAGACATGACTTATAAGTTCACAATTACTTATGTGTTTGCTTGTTTATTGTCACCCTCCCTTACTAGACTGTAAGTTCCTCGGAGGCAAGATCATAATTAGTTTGACCATAATACGCTATTGTATTCCCAGACTAGCATAGTACCTGACACATGTGCTCAATAGATGTTTGTTGGGTTAATAAATACATGAGCAAATGAAAATCATTCAACGGATCCATCATTGATGGATGCATTCAAAAGTATATATATAGCTGTGTGTAAACGTAGAACTTCTATTCTAGTTATCTAGTGGCTTAAAATAATTTATTATTAACTCTTATCGTTCGGTGCGTTCTGTCTTCCAAGTTGGGCAGTTTTCTTGTGATATTGCATGTGGTTGCAGACAATGGCTGCTGGGGTTTGGGTCTGGAGGCATCTGAAGTGACAGTTGATGCTGGTTGTCAACCAGGAGCACAGCTGGGCTGTCAACTAAAGTGCCTGGACTGTCCTTGTGGCTTGGGTTGTACCCAGGTTGGTGGCTGGGTTCTAGTGGGAGCGTCCCAGGAGCAAGAAGTTGTGTCTAGGAGACCCAGACAGATGCTGCAAGGCTTCTTACTTCAGAAGTCACACAGTGTCATTTAAACCCTCTTCTGTTAGTCACAAGTAAATCACAAGGCAGCCCAGACTCAGGGAGGAAGTCTGACAAGGCACAAATACTAACACTGGAAGGCATGGTTCACGGGGGCCCATGATCTTTGGAGACTAGCTATCAACTATCTCTTACAGCATGGTTTTGTAGGTGGTTCTATTCCTAGTTGACATTTTGTTGTTTATTTCTTAGGCCAGTGCCCAAATAATTTGTGTCCTTTATGACAATGACACTTACGGGTAAAGGTGGAACATGTCTTCCCCAACCCTTCAGAGGGCTAAAATTAGTTGTTCGATTACCAGTGATTCCAGGGAACTGGTCCACATTTCGGATGGTGACTTTTTGTGGGAGGAGCAGTGGTGAAACAGAGACCAGTGTGTCTGGTCACCATCCAGGAGTCGTGGCGCTTACTGTCCATTACCGAGAGCAATCGCTGACCCTGGCCAACACTCACGGCACTGAAATAACGGGCTTTAAGAGCCAAGCCCAAGGAGAATTGAATTTGGGATAGTTTCAAGGGTAGGCGATGCCAGCCCTGTCTCCGTTTTGCCTTGTAGCTAGAGTTTATCCAAATGTGAACGCTCTCTCTCTTTCCACCTCTCCTGCACTCCCACAACACCCCCCCTTTCCAAATGTCCTTCCAGCTGCTATTTTCAATTCCGGCCTGAAGGCAAATGTTTCACTGTAGCAGAATTACTGTAAAATTCCTTCCTGTGCTTCCACAGATATTAGAACTCTGGCTCCAAAGAACCTAGGACAATTCCCTAGAGAACTCCGGAAACCTACCACTTCAGAAATGGCCCAAAGGCAATCCCAAAAGACAGATATAAGAAAACAGAACTATCATAAAAGGTTATAATCAGAGGGATGGGTCAAACAATATGATTATTTTAATGGCAATGGCTGAATCTAGATAGGTTTTCTTTGTTTTTTATGTATCAAGTATGTTTCAAAGCACCAATGACAACTATGGGGCAGAAAATAATATATGAAATTGGCTGATGGGCCTGTAAACATACAAACCTGGGATAGAAAAAGCACTTCAGTGGGCATTGTATACACAAGGAGAAAAACATCCAAAAACAACCTGCAAAATTGCAAAGGAAGCAGCATCTTTGGAAACAATGAGTCATAAATCTTTTTTTTTCTCCTCTGATGGATGGACAATACAAAAATGAACTAGCATGAATATTGGTAAGTGTTTCCCCTACACTGCTATTTCGGCATGTCTCAGGAAGTCCTGAGCAAGGTCTGTGTTGAGTTTGAGAAGTAAGGAATCCTTAAATTAAACACTTCTGGAAATGTGTGTGTTGTCTGGGAGCAGTGTTCCTGATTTCCAATTCAGTCCCTTCATATTTCAGCTATGGAAATTTACATTTCACTGCAAATTCATTAGTTCAGCACTAAGACAAGTTCAAAGGGCCATCTTTATTGGACTCATTGAAAATTATAGAATAAATTTGTTAAGAGAAAAAATAGAGTCCTTTCTAAGAAAAAGAAAAAGAAGCAAGCCAGAATTAATTTCCTTGAGAATCTAGTTATAAAAGCTGATGACAGCCAAGTGTTTTCCTGCAGAATCTCCCAGGGGTAGATAAGCAGAAAGGTAGAGGCTTAGGACAGCAAATGTGTAGGTGTGGGGTAGGTTTGGCCTCAGTTCTTCATCTCTCCTTCTTTCCATATCTGTTGCCATGTGACTGCAGCTCATCCCCAAAAGGGGGCAAGTGCTTTTCCTACCCTTTGACTATGAGTTTGGCCATCTGATTTACTTGAGCCAAAGGAACATTCACATATGTAATGCAAACAGAGACTTAAAAAAACACTTGCTCAATTGAATATGTACCCTTCCACCTCTGCCACTGCAAAGAGAAGAATGTGTCCAGGTTGGCTGGCTGGTCACAGGAGAGGAAGAGAGACACACAGAGCAGAGTTGCCTAGCCAGACTCAGCCTAGCAGAGAGCTTTAGCTGAACAGATGCATGGAGCAAGCCTAGCCCAGATCAGCCAATCCCCAGCCAATTCCTAGAAGGATGAACTGTAGTAATGAGGGACTATATGATGGTGGGCGACTGTTGTTATATAATAATTAACTAATAGAGCTTTTATGAGATCATGTTGACTCCCCAGATCACTCCATAACCTCAGAGTAGCTCCAATATCATAAGGGTTAGTAACCACATGAATCTGCAGAGACATTAGTGGATATCTGCATCATGGATCCACCATTCCTATCCAAAAACCACAGAAAGCCTTCTTTATTCTGAGGAAACATCCTAAGACTTTTCCTGAAAGCTCTCACCTTGGTTTGAGTTATTCCAGAAGTTAACTCAGATGAAGGCCAGGCACAGTGGCTCATGCCTGTAATCCCAGCACTTTGGGAGGCCAAGGTGGCTGGATCACTTGAGGTCAGGAGTTCAAGACCAGCCTGGCCAACATGGTGAAACCCCATCTCTATTAAAAATACAAAAATCAGCCATGCGTGGTGGCACACGCCTGTGGTTTGAGCCACTCAGGAGGCTGAGGCAGGGGAACCCAGGAGGTGGAGGCTGTAGTGAGTCAAGATTGCGTCATTGCACTCCAACCTGGGTGACAGAGTAAGGCTCTGTCTCAAAAAAAAAAAAAAAGGAAAAGAAGAAGAAGTTAACTCAGATGAGGATTCAAGTGCAAGTAGTTTAAGTGGTGTAAGCATGGAAGCACATGATACAGGGGAGGGAAAGCAGATGGAACAGGAGATGTTACCAAGCTAGCCACAGCTGTGGACAACTGGAGATCAATCCCACTGCAGGAGTCTGAGCGCCAGTGTGGAATATACTCAGAATAGGCTCTTCCAAGTGATGGGGAGCTGGGGTATTTCTTTACTCCTGCCAGTCATTGGCTAAGGGCTGCCCTAGGGGGAATGATCTCCAGGCACTTCCAGGCTGCCGCACTAGCAGCGGCCGTAGAGCACCCTCAGGCAGGGAAATGCAGGTTCTTACAATGGGAATTCTGACAGTTCTGCAGCAGAAGTGGTACAGCAAAGGGACATGCACAGAGCACTGGCAGCATTTGCTACAGCCCCGCTCTGGTGTAACCTCAGCCTGGGGAGCATGAAATCCTGGCAGCTGGGGTGCCAGGCAGGACACGCACATGCAGGTCAGATCTTTGGACCAGTGGGACACTATGTGCCCTGACAATAGCCATGAGCTCTCCCATGCCAACTTCCTTTTATACATTTGCACATTTTCCTGTCACTTCCGCAGTCCTTTCTCGTATCTTCATACCACTGTTTATGGTATCTACCCCACTGGGGTGAAAATGGGTGAAAACACCCATGACTGGCTCTTGTTGCAGCTGCCCACAGTCTGATAACTTAGGTCCATCTGGTCCACGAAGCAAGTGTTGCTCTCTGTGAAAATGGAGACACACGGCCTGCAACCTTACAACACACACAAACACACTGTCGGGCTTCGCTCTGAAAGGCACAACATCCAGGGTGGGAAGTACAGTCAGACCTAACTCCACACAGTAGCTGTGGGTTTAAAAACTATGTATTTTCATCAGCGCTCCTCGCACTTTCTCATCAAACTTCCATTATCAGTGGAAGAAGGTAGATCATGTACCCCTACTAGCAGCTCAAAGTGGGATTATTCGAATATAAAAATGTTTTATTCAACATTGAGTGTCATGGACATGAAGTTTTTGTCTACCAGGATTCTTCTGTAGAAGGAAAGCAGTATCCCCACTGCCATTCATAATGGCTTTGGATCCTTGGTCACAGGGCTGGGCTGCAGATGGGTGAGGCCAATCATGGTACTCTGAGGGCACATGCCTCCAGCAGGGCCAACTGAAGTCTCATTTTACTTTACTTTATTTTATTTTTTGAGACAGAGTCTTGCTCTGTCACCCAGGCTGGAGTGCAATAGTGCCATCTCGGCTCACTGCAAACTCCATCTTCTGGTTTCAAGCCATTCTCCTGCCTTAGCCTCTTGAGTAGCTAACAGGTACCTGCCCCCATGCCTGGCTAACTTTTGTATTTTTAGTAGAGATGAGGTTTCACCATGTTGAGCGGGCTGATCCTAACCTCAGGTGATCCGCCTGCCTCAACCTCCCAAAGTGCTGGGATTAAGGTGTAAGCCACCGAGCCTGGCCTGAAGTCTCTTTTTAAAGTTGCTGTATGAATATGAAGAGAAACAAGTTATTTTTCTTCTGTGGGCGGCTAAGCAAAGAGAATAAGGATCTGGAGTTGCCAGGAGTCAGTTTAACTGTAACTTGAAGAAAGCCTCCATACAGAATGAGGCAGGCTAAGCAGAGCTGTAAGAGCTACAGCTTCGACTACATCGTTGGAGCACCTATAGCCAGCTATACCTGAAGCTTCATGGGCTTTCCAGATGAGTGAACCACTGCCAAAAGATGAGGGGGGAAGGGGTGGCAGTTGCTGAAGTTAGTTCATTTGCAATTAGAAGCTTTATAAAGTGGTTAGTAAGACAGACATTCCAGCAAAAAGTGCCTTATTTACCCTGTGACTTCATATTTCCCCAGCACATATACCCTAGGAAAACATGAGGCTGGATTTAGAATCATGACCTCACATCTTCATTTCAGAGATGCTTTAATTGCTCCTTTGACTATTCTTCATATCAGCATTGATTCTGAACATTTTTGCTCTAAATTTCCCTGGCCTCTCCCCTACTTGAGCCTCCCCAGCTACCTGGGCCCTTCTGTTCCCTGCGGTGCCTAAAGGTCTGCTCCTAACCTCCTTGGGCTCTCTGCTCTCCACTTGACATGGCTCTGTGCTCAGGCATCCTTCTTCCCTGACTCCCCATCCCCACCTTGACAAATAAAATCCACGTGATATTAGCCACTGGGAAGGGGAACTTGGAACAGATTTCTGAGGTCAAACCAGACAGGACTATACCAAGGCGGCATGGCATTGCAAGAGTAGACTGGGAAAACTCCCTGTTATTGAAGCAGTCATTTGGTTTTCAGGAACAGAAGGCAAAGGCAGGATCCCAACCCTAACACAACAACCACAGAACATTTCTCTTTTATTAAGAAACTATGGGCTGGGTGCAGGGGCTCACATCTGTAATCTTCAGCATTTTGGGAGGCCAAGGCGGGTAGATCACCTGAGGTCAAGAGTTTGAGACCAGCCTGGGCAACATGGTGAAACCCAGCCTCTATTAAAAATACAAAAAAAAATTAGCTGGGTGTGGTGGTGGGCACCTGTAATCCCAGCTACTCAGGAGGCTGAGGCAGGAGAATCACTGGAACCTGGGAGGCGGAGATTGCAGTGAGCCGAGATTGCGCCATTGCACTCCAGCCTGGACAATAAGAATGAAACTCTGTCTAAAAAAAAAAAAAGGAAGAAAAAAGAAACTATGATACATGTAGCACTAACATGTTCCCGAAGCACACAAAAGAAGTAGCAGACAGGCCCTACTTTCCAGGCAATTTTAATTTAGCTGAAGGATAAAGTAAAAACGTAGAGAATCATCACAAGGTGAAATAGAACGGAGTGCCTGGCAGAGCAGGAAAAGGGGTATTGAGTAATCAGCAGATGAGGTAGAAGGGCTGAGTGAGGTGAGTTAGCAGGAGAGGGACTTTTGGAGGAAATGAATCCTGAGCCAGGCCCTGAAGGAAGTCATTGACAAAAGTAAACTCTCCAGCGGGCCACAGGGGAAGAGGCTGGGCTGTCTGCAGGAGTTGTGTAACTCACATATGCTCTGACCTGTTTGTCTGTGAAGACTCAGGCCAGCTCTGACGCTATTTAGCCTTGATCTGTAAGTCTGCACAAAACCACTGTCTTGGTTAAAGAAATGTATGTTTGGCACAAGGCACACCCTATAGATGATGTCATGTCTATAGATCAAAGCCCGGCTAATGTCACCAGGCAAGAGAAGAAGACTTAGAAAATACAGTCGGTAGTATGCTTTTTCTTTTTTTAGCTTTCTGTTTCCAACGTTAATTTTTAGGGTGAAGATTTTCATCTTGATTACAGCTTTTGGTAAATGAAGGTCATTTTTAAAGTTTGATTCCTGGAAGTGAAATGTAGAATTTATGCAAACACAAATTCTTGTTGATATGTTAATTGTGCTAATTGAAATAGAAGTCCTCTTTAAAACAACAACAACAAAAGCCAAAAATCTACTTTTGGCCTTAGGAGCAGAAAGTGAATGAGAGACAGAAGAATGGAATTTGCAGATTGTTCTTCCCTTGCAAGTGACATCAGCTGAAACACGGTCTTTAGCCACAATGAAAACACATTTTTAAGTTCCTTGCTTATTCTGGCAAGATAAAAATGAGTTGTAATGAAACCACTTCTGTCAAAACTAGAAGCTTTGGCCTTATCACCATTGTTAAAAGCAATCCAAGAAATACTATTTAAGGCTAATTTTGTTGCCCTTTTGAAGAGACTTTTGAAATCATTTAAAAAAAAAAAAAAGCCCAGATAATAAGCTGGATTGGAAGGACGAGTTCCTCCTTGGCAGCCAGAGTCGAATTACACTGTCCTGGGTCTGTGGATAAAACAGAATTGTGCTCTTCAGCCTGCCAACCCCTTCCTTGACAACCACTACAAAAATGTAACAATAACTAAAGCTGACAGCCCACTTCACCAGATTGAGAGTACATCTGAACTTCTACAGAAAGACAGCTGGACTTGAGTTCATTTCCCTGGAGGCTGGGCTGCAGTAATACCTAATGAAAACAATGATGGGCACATATTTATTTCCAAGGCATTTGTAGCCTGCATTCTGGTTCCAGTCTTATTGCAGAAGCAAGATCAATTTTCACATCTTTTCACTAAATGGATGGGATTCGAAATTACTCCTATTGACAATAAGCATTCTCAAGGGCTGTGGTAATTGTGTAGCCCAGCACAGCAGAAAAGACGTGCTAACAAAAGCACATAGACAATTGGTTACCATCAATTTCCTGTGGCGTTGGCACATGTGAGTAAGGCAGAAAAATAAATAAATAAATGCAGTCCTGGGCAAAGCCTATGCCTTCTCCATTAGTAGCAAATCCAACCAGCAGAATGCAGGCAGCAGGGGATTTCTCCCCCAGCAAGCTCTGGAAATTGTGCGGCACCAAATCTAATCACAGCCAGGATTTGTGGCCTGAGAAACCAAGGGCCTAACCTTCTGCCTGGTCATTTCTGCGCATCAGCTGTCCCCGCCCCCATCACACCCCATTCCTCCCATCTTTTATTCTGCCCCATTTGTAAGATGAGTGCCAAATGACCTCTTTGACAATGGACCAGAGTGGACAGCTTCATTTTCATTCCCATCTTTAAAGGTTTGACCTATGTGAGATGCTTAGATAAGAAACGGCTCCTGGCTCCTGCCTTCTTATTGGTTTTGTCTCAAGTGCACCGGCCTATATAACAGGAACAAAGAACGAAGACAAAAGTAAGCCCATTGGTGAGGTGAGTTCCGACCCAGGCAGAGAGCCTGATGGAGTATGTAAGTGAAACATACCGCCCTTGGTCTTCAGATCTCAGATTTGTCTTGCAGACACCAAAAGCTGATCCAGCACTAATGAAACATCATTCTCAGGAAGGTACCCGTAAGGTCAATTTCCTCACTGTTATACAAATGATTTATTTTCTCTAAAATATTCCATCTAATTCAACCAAAAGTAAATTTAATAAAAAGCTCTTTATAGGCTTGCATAAATATAACTTAAGAAGGAAGTTGCTATTTTGACAGTTTGACAATAAAGGGAGAAGCAATGGGAAAACAATTTTCATGAAGTACATAAATATTGGATTTACAATGTTGCCAGCTCAGGTCCACCTTTTGAAAATTCTGGTTCGGTTTGGGATCTGAGCTGTCAATCACTCGACAGAAGGGCACATTTCTTTCATGCCTTTGTCTGCCCAAAGTTAAAAAAAATAATAAAATGTTTCTGTCCAGGTTTGCTACCAAAGAATTTCCTTTTTACGGTTCCAGAAAAACCAGATAGAAGAAGGAAACCAACATTTACTGAGTGTCAGACATTACGTTAGGTACTGTATATACAGTATATATTTCACAAACGCTATCTAATCTAGTTTTTATAATACTGAGGAATTATCCAACCCCAGGGTATCTGGCCTCTGAGCTTAGCCCCCTCTCTCTCTATGCCAGTATGACACACTCTTTGCCAATTTTCAGGGAAATAGAGTACAATAAAATTTACTTGGCAGTAATGAAAACAATTTATTCTATTGTGATAAAAAAGACACTTTATCTCGTTTCATTTTTCTAAATGACAACTATCATGACTTAGTTTTATCACTTGTACATCCATTGTAGTTAAAAGTAAGATGGATGTTAGGTTAGGCTGAATCTTTACTGATTCTGTTACATTCTAATATCAAATTATTTATTTAATACCTTTTCTAATAAAATGAGAGGGCAGGACCAGGTGTGGTAACTCACACCTGTAATCCCAGCACTTTGGGAGGCTGAGGTGGGCAGATCACCTGAGGTCAGGAGTTTGAGACCAGCCTGGCTAACATGGCAAAACCCCATTTTAGGGGTTAGCTGGGCGTGGTAGTGTGCTTCTGTAATCCCAGCTACTTGGGGGGCTGAGGCAGGAGAATCGCTTGTACCCAGGAGATGGAGGTTGCAGTGAGCTGAGATCACACCACTGCACTCCAGCCTGGGCAACAGAGTGAGACTCTTGTCTCAGTAAATAAATAAATAAACAAATAGGCCCGGTACGGTCGCTCATGCCTGTAATCCCGGCACGTTGGTAGGCCGAGGCAGGCAGATCACCTGAGGCCACGAGTTTGAGAGCAGCCTGGCCAACATGATGAAACCTCATCTCTACTAAAAATACAAAAATTAGTTGGGCATGGTGGCACATGCCTGTAGTCCCAGCTACTCAGAAGGCTGAGGCAGGAGAATCCCCTGAACTCAGGAGGCGGAGGTTGCAGTGAGCCAAGGTCATGCCACTGCACTCCAGCCTGGTGACAGAGCAAGATTCTGTCTCAAAAAATAAATAAAAATAAATAAGTAAAATGAGAGGGAAGAATAAAATGGTGGTTACTTGAGCCTTTTGGTTATACGGATTGTGTGTAGCGTTGGGTATTATTTATTTGTTTGTATAGGTCCATTGCAGCGTATTCCCAACCTTTGGGTCTGGGACTTTAAGCAAAATAAAATTAAAGGCCTTAATTCCCTAAATATTTTGGTTTTTATTTAATGGTAAAATTAGACAACATTAAGAATATAAACAGGCTCAAGGAGGGTTGAGAGAAATTTATGTACCCACCCCCTCCGTCATTGCCTGCAGGCTGCTTCAGAGTGGAGTTGGGTGGTCATTTCCCAGCACTTCTGCCTTCCACATGGGCAGGTTCAAGAAAGGTCAAAATTAATTTATGGATCTCAACTGCCTAATAGATTAAGAGAAGTTAGGGAATTGGGAATGTGTTCTAATTTCAGAGAGCAATGCCGTGGAAAACCACCACTCTTCCCCATAGAATGTTACTTGAGAAACACTGCCTTTTTAATGCATTTCTCAAGTTTATTTCCATCAGCGTTCCTTCAAAACGCATTTTGCTTCATCGCTGTCTAATCTCCTAATTTTATCAGCATTTTCTAAATCTCCCAGGAGGAAAATCTGAGAATAGCACTTCCCAATAATGGGTTCTTTGAAATACTAAAGTCTGTGATGTGCTAACAAGGTTCTGCCAAATGAAGGATCTCTTTAGGGAATACTAGATTAAAGAAAAGGACACAGGTCTCACTTCTGGTAAAGGCCAAGAAACTCATGTTAGACTGATCCTTCTGTAGACAAAGACTAAATTCTTGAGAAAATACACTCTCAAAAAATGTAATCAACAACTATTTGAAATTACTAAAAAATGATCAAAAATGGGCTATAATACTGAAGAAGGGAATGGCATTGGATGAATGTCCTGTTTTTACAGCTTTTGGTCCTAGAACAGGCTCTACAGAGAGCTGTTCCAGGAAGAATGGTTAAAACTCAAATAGAGCCGGGCGCGGTGGCTCAAGCCTGTAATCCCAGCACTTTGGGAGGCCGAGGCGGGTGGATCACAAGGTCAAGAGATCGAGACCATCCTGGTCAACAAGGTGAAACCCCGTCTCTACTAAAAATACAAAAAATTAGCTGGCCATGGTGGTGCGTGCCTGTAATCCCAGCTACTCAGGAGGCTGAGGCAGGAGAATTGCCTGAACCCAGGAGGCGGAGGTTGCGGTGAGCCGAGATCGCACCATTGCACTCCAGCCTGGGTAACAAGAGCGAAACTCCATCTCAAAAAAAAAAAAAAAAAAAAAACTCAAATAGAAGCTCAGTGTTACTTAGAGAACTAGAAACACAGTTCTGGATAACTATAGCAGCTAGAAACTGGGGGACATCTCAGAAAGGAGAAAACCAGAAAGGAGGAGGCCCAAATTCTATGCATAAATCTCTGGCTGACATCTGAACCATGTATGCATGGAGCAGATTCCAAGAAGCCCAGCTAAAAATAAATTAACTGAGATTTTAGTTGATGTCCTTCTCTGGGAAGACAGAGTTTTCAGTTTGAGTTCAGCCAGGTTACCTTTCTGCTAAAACAAAAATGGAAAACTCTTTAAAGGAACATCATAAAATTCAGAATGTCTATACTGTATCATTCACATTGTCCAGAATGCAATGCGAAATTACTCAACATACAAAGAAAACAGAAAATGTTACTCCTACTCAAGAGAAAAGATAATCAACAAAGTCTGACACCTAGATGACTCCAATATTGAAATTAGCAGACAAGGATTTTAAAGTAGCTATTATAACTGTGCTCAGTAAATGTAAACAAAAATATGCTTATAATAAATTTGACCATAGAACTCTAAAGAACATCTCTAGGGAACACAGTTTGAGAAATGCCACCCCAGAGATTCAAATGAAGCTTTCTGCAATTAGGCTATAAACAAAAGACCTATAGTTTTGGGTTGACTCTGGTACTGAGTCAATAGTCTACAGGATAAATATAATTCTGTGTTATGAGTCAGAGAAAAAACATACATCACTTACTTTGTGCCAGATAACATCATTTCACAAAATAGGTTTTGTTATTTTTGATTTAATGTAAAGTCTGGGCTTAGAAAAGTTAAATTACTTATTTGCTCAAGGTTACTCAATTAATAAGTATAGGCTGGGATTCAAACTCTGTTTTGTCAGACTACGAAGCCCACACTCTTCCTTCTATTTTATTCCCTTGCTGCCAAAAGTGTGATATATGGACAAGCAGCCAGAGAATTGGCCTGGGAACTTATTAGGAATACAGAATCTCAGATCCTGGTGAAGTCCTACTAAATCAGAACCTGCATTTAACCATGGGTGTAATTTGCATGCACATTGTATTAGTCTGTTTTCATGCTGCTGATAAAGAGATGCCTGAGACTGGGCAATTTACAAAAGAAAGAGGTTTAAGGGACTCACAATTCCATGTGGCTGGAGAGGCCTCACAATCATGTTGGATGGTGAAAGACACGTCTCACATGGCGGCAGACAAGAGAAGATAATGTGTGCAGAAAAACTCTTTTTTTTTTTTTTTTTTTTTTTTTTTTTGAGACGGAGTTTCGCTCTTGTTACCCAGGCTGGAGTGCAATGGCGCGATCTCGGCTCACCGCAACCTCCGCCTCCTGGGTTCAGGCAATTCTTCTGCCTCAGCCTCCTGAGTAGCTGGGATTACAGGCACATGCCACCATGCCCAGCTAATTTTTTATATTTTTAGTAGAGACAGGGTTTCACCATGTTGACCAGGATGGTCTCGATCTCTTGACCTCGTGATCCACCCGCCTCTGCCTCCCAAAGTGCTGGGATTACAGGCTTGAGCCACCGCACCCGGCCAGAAAAACTCTTTATAAAACCATCAGATCTCATCAGACTTACTATCACAACAACAGCACATGAAAGACCTGTTCCCATGATTCAATTACCTCCCACCAAGTCCCTCCCACAACATGTGGGAACTGTGTGAGCTACAATGCAAGATGAGATTTGGGTGGGACACATCCAAACCATATCACACATTAACGTTTGAGAAGCACTGGTCGATACCAGTGGGTCGCAGTGTAATCCCTGGACCAGCAGCATCAACATCACCTGGAACTTGTTAGAAATGCAAATTACTGGGCCCAATCCCAGAACTATGAAGTCAGAAAAATCTGTGTTTTAACAAGCACCTCAGGTGATGCTGGTGCCTACTAAAGTCTGAGAACCATCGACCTATTCCATGCTGCCTCACATTAAAAAGTAACTGAACCTGGCTAGAAGGGGAAGTGAGTGAAAGGCAAAAGTGAATGAAAATTGGATTTTGACAAAAATAAACCAAAACCCAATAGGGTAAAGTTTCAAGTAATAACCTATGTGAAGAAAAGCATACAATTTTACTAAGAGACATAAAAAGATGGCAAATCTAAAATGGCAATGCTTTACAAATTTAACATACCCACTTAATATCAGTTGAATTATTACCCAAGTGAGAAGGAGCTTGATAAAGAAATCGTGAAGTTCATACAAAAGAACAAATAAGCAAAAGTAAGCAATAATTAAAAAAAAAAAAGAAGTTGGGAGGCTAACTACTAGAAAAGTATGCTAACAGAGCTACAATAAACAAAGCACAAGCATCTGTTACTAGATTAATGAAATAGATTATGTGGCTTCTAACATAATAATTTTCAAAAAGAAGGGCTTTTTTCAAACGATGCACGCCATCCCCTGGAAATTTTGTTAAGCCTCCCTTTAGGATCAAACTCTCCAGTTATAAATCCTTACACACTGTGATTTTAAATTTTGTGGAGATAGCAAAAATAGTAAGAACAACTTCCCCACAGTATGTAAGAATTTAGCGTATGATTAAAAGGGCATTAATAGAAGTATGAAATATTTAATAATTCATACTGAGGGAAATAGTTATTTTGGAAAAAATTAAGTTAGTGTCTCCCATCAGAATTTGTACTACATATATTTCAGAACATTTTAAAGTAGCATAAAAACACGCAACAGAAAATACAGATTTAACTACATAAAATTTTAACTTTTTTTTTTCTTTGAGATGGAGTATTGCTCTGTTGCCCAGGCTGGAGTGCCGTAGTGCAATCTCGGCTCACTGCAGCCTCTGCCTCCTGGGTTCAAGCAATTCTCCTGTCTCAGGCTCCCGAGTAGCTGGGACACACGGCTAATTTTTGTATTTTTAGTAGAGACAAGGTTTTACCATATTGGTCAGGCTGGTCTTGAACTCCCGACCTCAGGTGATCCACCCACCTCAGCCTCTCAAAGTGCTGGGATTACAGATGTGAGCCACTGTGCCCGGCCTAAAATTTTAACTTCTATCTTTCAAAAAAGACATTTAAAAGGCAATAATAAATTATACAAATAAGTGTGACAATTATAATAAAAAGTTAACAACCTTAATGTTTAAAGCATATTTATAAATCAATGACAAAATCACTAATGTCTCAATTTTAAAAGTGAGCAAAGGACACAAGCAGACAAGTTGTGGAATAAGACTACAAATGTTAATATTTCTATTTTAAAGCACAAACCTTATTGATAATTGCAAATTAAAATACAGGCTTTTAACTCAAATTTGATTGTTTAAATTTGGTTAAGATTTTTCCAGGCAATATATGCATTCTGGTATGCTTGCATATGGAATGGCAAAATGAAAGAACTGTTCTAGAAAGCTAGCTGGCAATGACTTCAGTAATTCCACCCATGAAAATTAATCCTAAACAAAAAACCAGAGTTTAGTGCATAAAATCAAGCAAAAAATTGTAAATCATATAAAGATCATAACTGGAAAAAAATTAAATATATGATGGCAGATTCAATAAATATCACATATATATTTATATATATGCATGTATTGGGTTTTTTTTGAGACAGGTTCTTGCTGTGTCATCAGGCTGCAGTGCAGTGGTACAATCATGGCTCACTGCAGCTGCAGCCTCCTCGGCTCAGGTGATCCTCCCACCCCAGCTTCCTGAATAGCTTGGACTACAGGTACATGCCACCCTGCTCAACTAAATTTTTAAAAAATTTTTTTGTAGAGATGGGGTCTCCCTGTGCTGCCCAGGCTGGTCTTGAACTCCTAGGCTCAAGTGATCCTCATGCCTTGGCCCCCCAAAGTGCTGAGATTATAAGCGTGTATTAGTCCATTGTCATACTGCTATAAAAATACTACCCGAGACTGGGTAATTTATAATAAAGAAAAGAGGTTTGACTCACAATTCCACATGGTCTTGGAGGCTTCAGGAAACTGACAATCGTGGTGGAAGGGGAAGGGGAGCAAGGACCTTCTTCACACGGCAGCAGGGGCCAGAAAAGCAAGGAGTGAAGGGGAAGAGCCCCTTATAAAACCAACAGATCTCGTGAGAACTCATTCACTATCACAAGAAAAGCATGGGAGAAAACTGCCCCGTGATCTAATCACCTCCCACCTGGTCCCTCCCTTGACACCTAGGGATTATGGGGATTATAATTTGAAATGAGATTGGGAGGAGGACACTGAGTCAAACCATATCAAGGTATGAGCCACCGTGCCCAGCCTAAATATAATATTATATGGTTATTAAAGTTATGCTTCCAAAGAAAATTTAATGATATAAAACTATTTCAATATAATAGAAAAGATTTAAAAGGCAAGATACAAAATTACATACAATAGAATTTTAGGGGCTGGCCACAGTGGCTCACACCTGTAATCCCAGCACTTTGGGAGGTTGAGGTGGGTGGATCAACTGAGGCCAGGAGATTGAGACTAACCCGGCCAACATGGTGAAACCCCACCTCTATTAAAAATACAAAAATTAGCCAGGCATGGTAGCAGGCCCTGTAATCTCAGCTACTCAGGAGGCTGAGACGGGAGAATCACTTGAACCTTGGAGGCAGCAGTTACAGTGAGCCAAGCTCATGCCACTGCACTCCAGCCTGAGTGACAGAGTGAGACTCTGTCTCAAAAAGAAGCTCAGATTAGAGTGAAAGAAAAAAGAAAGGAAGGAAGGAAGGAACAGGCCAGGCATGATGGCTTATTTCTGTAATCCTAGAACTTTGGGAGGCTGATGTAGGCTGACTCCTGAGCTCAGGAGTTTGAGACCAGCCCGGGCAACACAGTGAAACCCCGTCTCTACTAAAATACAAAAAATTAGCTAGCCTTGGCGGCTACTACTTGGCTACAGTCCCAGCTACTCAGGAGACTGAGGCAGGAGAATTGCTTGAACCTGGGAGGTGGAGGTTGCAGCGAGCCAAAATTGCACCACTGCACTCCAGCCTGGGCAACAGAGCAAGACTCTGTTTCAAAAAATAGTAATAATAATAATAATTTCGGCCGGGCGCGGTGGCTCAAGCCTGTAATCCCAGCACTGTGGGAGGCCAAGTCGGGTGGATCACGAGGTCAAGAGATCGAGACCATCCTGGTCAACATGGTGAAACCCCGTCTGTACTAAAAATACAAAAAAATAGCTGGGCATGGTGGCGCGGGCCTGTAATCCCAGCTACTCAAGAGGCTGAGGCAGGAGAATTGCCTGAACCCAGGAGGCGGAGGTTGCGGTGAGCCGAGATCGCGCCATTGCCCCCCAGCCTGGGAAAAAAAAACGAAACCCCCTCCCCAAAAAAAAAAAAAAAAAAAAAAAAACATAATTTAAACTTTGTACAAAGTAAAAATAAGCTAAACTATTAACCACGATTTTCTCTGGATAGTGGGATTAAAATGTTCTGTTTATTCCAGTAAACACTGATTACATTTATAATGAGGATTAAAAAGCTTTTTCCTTTTTTTTAGTGAAATAATATGAAGGATGTGTTAGTCTGTTTAGGGTGCTGTAACGAAAGACCATAGATGAGGTGGCTTGTAAGCAACAGACCTTTCTATTTCACAGTCCTGGGGGCTGGGAAGTCTAAGATTAAAGTACTGGAAGATTCCCTGTCTGACGAAGGCCCACCTTCTCTAGACAGTTGTCTTCTCACCTTAACCTCACATGGCAGAAGGGACAATGGGTCTCTCTGGGACCTCTTTTGCAAGGGCACTCATCCTCGTGAAGGGTCTCCCTCAAGACCCAATCACCTTCCAAAGGCCCCAACCCCTAATTCCATCACCTTGGATGTGAGGACTTCAATATATACATTTGGGGGAAACATAAAAATTCAGATCATAGCAAAAAGGGTTCATGAAAACTCATTTTCTCTCTACCACTAATACCAGCACAAAAATAGTGCTATTTCTTATGGAATCAATCGATTAAAAGGCATTTGTTTTGCCAACCCGAGTGTTATATGCTACTAAGAGAAAAAAAAGTCCACATTCTCTGGCACCAATCAGCTAACAACCCAGATGAATAACTTCTTCTGGGTTTCTTTTATGTACACATATGGAGAACTATAAAACAAGCCCCAAAAATCCCCCCCAAAATGAATTTGTCAGTGATGTTACTGCTGCCATAGTTTTGCTTTCATTATTGTAAATCTCAGAATTCTTATCTTAATCATCATGCGCTCTTGACTGTTAAGCCCCTTTTGTAGCCTCCTTTTTTCTGTTGTTTGACATCAATTCTCTCTACTTCCTCCAGACGGATCTCTAGCCACACTAGTCCCATATATATAATTAAATAAGCGATCATCAAACTGTGAAGGTTCTGAGACTTCCTCATACTTGTAAGCAAGTTAGTCTGTTACAGGTTCAGGGACGCTGGCAGAAGACACATGACTCCTGGGTTGGAGACAACGGACTTCATTACTCATGGCACATTAAGTTTCATGAGCTTAGTGATTGCATCAGTTCCTTTTGCATCTGAAGTCTCACAAGAGTAACACAGAGGGGTTTTGCTGGATGCTGTGCACAAAGAGGGGTTTCATCAAAGCTGAGGAACCTTGAGCTTAGGGAACACAAATTTTCTGTAATGGGCGGCAAGGAAACCTACCCAACCTTTGCCCTGAAGGGAGATAGTATATTATTATACTCAACAGTAAACAAATCCCCAGCAGGAGATTCAAACTCTCTTTCAAGGCTCTTGACTAAACAAATATCTTTGAAAAGACAGTCTGGGACAAAAACTATCTGTGCCTCTGCTCACAAGACAGACAGAAACCTAGGAGACCTACAGGGAGTTATCTCACAGCACCTTTCCCAACATTTTTTGGTAACTTTGTATTTTGATACAATTTTAAACTTAAAGAAAAGTTGCAAGACTAGTTCAGGAACTCCCGAATACCCTGAATACCCTTGTGTTTGCCAATTACATTTTGCCCCATTTGCTTCTCTCTCTCTCTTCCTCTTTTTCCCCTTCCTCCCTCTCTCTCAGACTGCATTTGTCCAATATGTCCTCATGATTCGATTCGGGTTCTGCATTTTTGGCAGAATGCCACTGGTGATGCTGTGTCCTTGTCAGTGCATTGTATCAAGAGGCATGTGATGGAGGTTTGTCCCAATAGTGGTGATGTTACACTGGATCACATGGTTACAATGGTGTCTGCCCACTTTCTCCACTGTAGAGCTACTATTTTTCTCTTTGTAATTAATATGTAATTTATTAGGAGATATTTTGAGACTGTAAATATGCTGTTCCCAAATTCACCCACTAGTTTTAACATCCATTGATGATTATCTAGCTCCACCATTCCTTCTATATTATCATTTGGCTTGCTACCATAAAGAAGAGCTTTCTCTTCTCCCTATTTATTTATTTATTCCTTTATTGACATGAGCATCAACTCATAGAGCCTTATTTTATTGAATAGATTATAACCTATTAGTATTATTATTTACTGATGCTCAAATTGTCCCATATTTGGCCACTGGGAGCTCCCTCAAGCACTCTCTGGTGTATAAGATCTTCCAGGCTCGTTTGTATATCCCTTATTCAAGCCCTAGAGTCAGTCTTTTCTCCAGTGGCTCCCTTTGGTGGAAAATAGTATTTGGAAATGAAGATCTTAGCACTAAATGTGCCCATGGCCTCTGGCCTGTATTGTTTCTAGGCTTTCACAGCAAACACACATGCTTACACACATATACACAAAATCGTGAGTTCATATTGATATTTCCAGTTTGAAATTCCAAACCACTGGAGGGGGCATCTTTTCCATATTAACTCTGTCCTTTATAGTGAGAAACCTAGATCCCATTATCCTGAATATGTTTACTCATCTACAATACATAGAAAAAAGTCTCAGAATTGCTCATCAGTACCACTGTAAAAAGCAAACCTTCAAAATTATTTCTTTTATAAGGTAAAATTTATATGCCATGAAATACACAAAACTTAACTACACAATTCAATGAGTTTTGACAAATGTACACATCTGTGAGATTTAGAACATTTCCATCATCTTGGAAAGTTCCAGTATGCCTCTTCCCAGTCCATCCTATTGCCTCAGACTACTACTTTCTCATTTTTTCACCGTAGATTACTTGTGCATGTTTTAGAGTTTAGCATAAATGGAGCCATATAATATATAGTCTTTTGTGTCAGGCTTATGTGCCCAGAATGTCTGAAAGATGCATCCATGGTTTTGCATATATCAGTAATTTGTTCCATTTTATTGTTCAGTGTTCTTCCATTGCATGAATATACCAAAGTATCAAAAATCCATTCTATTTTTCTTTCTTTCTTTTTTTTTTTTTGAGATGGAATCTCACTCTGTTGCCAGGTTGGAATGCAGTGGCACCATCTCGGCTCACTGCAATCTTCCCCTCCAGGGTTCAAGCAATTTCCCTGACTCAGCCTGCCGAGTAGCTGGGACTACAAGTGCACACCACCATGCCCAGCTAATTTTTTGTATTTTAGTAAAGACGAGGTTTCACCATGTTGGCCAAGATGGTCTTGATCTTCTGACCTCCTGATCCACCCACCTTGGTCTCCCAAAGTGCTGGGATTACAGGCATGAGTCACCACACCTGGCCTCCATTCTCCTATTGATGGATAATTGGACTGTGCTATTTGGTTTGAATGTCCCCTTCAAAATTCATATTGAAATGTAATTGCCATTGTAATGGTATTAAGAAGTGGGACTGGTAAGAGGTGATTAGGCCATGAGGGCAAAGGATGGACATAATGGATAGTGCCATTATCTCAGGAGAGGGTTCATTATCTCAAGAGTGGGTTGCTACAAAAGTGAGTTTAGCCCTCTCTTGCGCGCGTGCTCTCTTTCCCTTCTGCTTTCTGCCATAGGATGATGGAGCAACAGACCCTTGTCAGATGCTGGCACCATGCTCTGGGACTTCTCAGCCTCCAGGATCATGAGCCAAATAAATTTCTGTTCATAATCAATTACCCAGTCTCAGGTATTCTATTATAGCAGCATGAAATAGACTAAGAGTCTGGTTCCAGCTCTTGGCTATTATGAATGAAGATGTATAAATATCCTTGTCCAAGACTTTAGTGGACATACACCTTCATTTCTGTTGGGTAGATACCTAGGCGTGGAATTTGAAACTAAGGCCATAGGGCAGGTGCACATTCAAATTTATGAGAAACTACTACTGTTTTCCAAAGTGGTTGTACCATTTTACACTTCTATCAATAATGTATGAGAGTCCCAGTCGCTTCTGCAGGAGCAGAAAATTCCTACCCTCATCCTCTTAGGGTCCTCATTGGGCCCAAGATTTAAAATGACTTAAGATGGAGAAAGAGGAGAAAGGCATAATAAAAGTTTTACATGGCACAGGAGTCCTCAGAAAGAAATGAAGACCTGAGGAAGCAGTTAGAGTCGGTTACTTATCTACTGAATTGGACAATAGTTCGTTGTGAAGAAGCAACTAAATTATGTGGGGAGGCTTAAATGATAGGAGTTATTTTGACAAGGTCTGTACAGAATTCTCTTGGTCTCTACTTCTTGTCCTTGAAGATAAGGCTGTTGCCTCTTCTTCTAGAATAGGGAGGGCATCTTCACACAGGAATTTCATCTTCTGCTTTTAAGAAACAGCATGAAGGTCAAAGTGATTTTTTTTTTTTTTGCATCTGCTATTTTTCAAGTGCCTTTAGTTTAAATAGTTAATATGCCAGAGTGATATATTTTTAACTCTTTCACTCCATATCCTTGCCAAAATTTTGTGTTTATAATTTTAGCCATCCTAGTAGTTGTGTAGAGATAGCTTGCTGTGGTTCTAATTTGTGTTTTCCTGATAATTAATGATGTTGAACACTTTAAAAAATATGTTGTTGGCCATCTCGATAGCTTCCTTTTGGAAGTGTCTGTTCAAATCTTTTTTTCAGATTTTTTTTAAACAGCTTTATTGAGATATAATTCAGTTACCACACAATTCACCCATTTAAAGAGTACACTTCAATGGCTTTTGGTATATTCACAGAGTTGTACATCCATTGCTACCATCAATGCTGGAACATTTTCATCACTCCAAAAGAAACCCTGTGCTCTGCAGCCATCACCCACAAAGCCTTCATCATCCTCACCCCTGAGCAACCACAATTCTACTTTCCGACTCTATAGACTTGCCCATTCTGGACATTTCAGAAAACAGAATCATACAATATGTCGTCCTTTGTGGCTGGCTTCTTTCCTTTAGAACGAAGTTTCCAAGGTTCATCCACATTCTAGTATGTATCAATCAGCATTTCGTTTCTTTCTTGCCAAATAATACTTAATCAAGTGGATATACCACATTTTATTTACCCATTCATCAGTCGATGGGAATTTTGGTTTCCACTTGGTTTTATGAATAATGCTGCTATTCACGTTCATGTTCTTTTTTTGTGCAACATATGTTATCATTTCTCTGTGGATATACCTGAGCAGAATTGCTGGATCACATGATAACTCTGTGTAATAGTTTGAGGAGCTGAAAAATTGTTTTCCAAAGTGGCTGCACCATTTTACATTCCTGCCAGCAGTGTGTGAGGGTTCCAATTTCTCCATATCATCACCAACCACCAACACTTGTTATGTCTTTTTTTATTACAATCACCACCAGTCTAGTGGGTATAACCACTGGCAACTTCCTCCCTGTGCCTGGAAAAGACACAGACGCTCAACTCCAATCTGTGAGAGCAGTCATGGGGGCTGCACCCGGTAAAACCACAGGGGTGAAGCTGCCTTAGGAGCTCACCACTTGCACAGTGTGCCCTGGCTGTGAAACATGGAGTCAAAGATTATGCCGGAGCCTTAAAATGTAATGTCTGTCTTGCTGGGTTTTAAATTTGCTCCTTGCTTTTGCTTGATTTCTCCCTTTTGAAATTGGAACGTTCTCAATCCCTGTACAACCATTGCATGTACAGGGTTACATACAATGTACATGCAACCAAGATGTATGCGATTGTATCTTACTGTGATTTTGATTTGCATTTTTCTGATGGGTGTCTCTTCCTTCAAATCTTCAGTCTATATTTAAAAATTGGGTTGCTTGTCTTTTGATTAATGAGCTTCAGTTTCCTCATCTATAAATTGGTGGTAATAATAACTAGGTAGCAGGGTTGTTGTGAGGATTAAATGCAACTAAATGTTAGTGACTTTTGGTTAGGAATCAGGCTTTCACTCATTACCATGGCCAGGGATGTCTGTCTTCTTTCCTGCCTACAGCCATCCTTAGTAGGGACAGTGTGATCTCAAAAGGCATAAGTGTTGGAGTCAGTCAGATTCCAGGTAGGAATTTTGGCTTTACTATTTAAAACCTTGTGATCTCAGGCAAGTTATTTAATGTCTCTGAGCCTCAGAGGTAAGGATATCTTACCTCTACCACACTAGATTGATGTGCAGATTAAATCACATGGCTTCTATTTAGTTCTTACCACAGCAACTAGCAGATTGGAGATATTCAGTATAAACTGTTTTTGCTACAAATGTTTCTTACATATGAGCCACCTCACAAGCCATGAGTAAACAAGGGAATTGGTGTAACACAGATGTCATGTTGGGTCCTGTGCACTTTTTTTCCTCAGCATGTAAATGTTTTGAAACCAGAAGCAAGCTTTCTCATAATAACTACCTCTTTAATAAGAGGGAACCTTAGCACTCTGTGAAGGCCTTAAGACAAAGCTGAGAATACACACAGCTGCCTTCTTTAGCTGCAGGAACTGACTGATTTAGGGACTTGGGAACCACTGTGTTGTTCTCCTGTCAAGCTTTCTGGAAAAACTGAGGGTGCTGTTGAAGAAGCAGTGAAAACGTTTCCCTTTGTACTAGAGGGATGCGTTAGCAAAGAATGCTGCTCTTTAAATCAAATGTTTAATTTCAATAAAACTGGTCCCTATTAGAAACAAATGCCCTCCAGGACCTGTATCTCAAAAGCAGCAGCAGGAGCCATAGGGTTCAAGGCCAGGATGCAGTGTGCAAATGTTTATGAAAGCTGAGACTTAGTGGGGTAATGTTTCTTTAGTTTTGGCATTGGTTTTGTGAGTGCTCCGATTACAATTGCAAAGTTTTTTTTGTTTTTGTTTTTTGTTTTGTTTATGAGTCAGGGCCTTGCTCTGTCATCCAGGCTGAAGTGTAGTGGTGCAATCACAGCTCACTGCAGCCTCAGCCTCCCCTGGCTCAAGCAATCCTCCTGCCTCAGCCTCCTGGGTATCTGGGACTATAAGTGCACACCCGGTTAGTGTGTGTGTGTGTCTGTGTGTGTGTGTGTGTGTGTGTGTGTGTGTGTGTGTGTGTATACAGGGTCTCACTACGTTGCCCAGGCTTGTCTTGAACTCCTGGGCTCAAGCAATTTTCGCCCTCCCAAGGTGCTGGGATTACAGGCACGAGCTACTGCGACCAGCTAGGTTTTGAGTAGACTGTCCCAACCCTTTTTTTTGTTTTCTCACCAACCCTGTTATTTTGGGGCTTGTGGCCATTTTTAGACCATGGAAGCTTTTCAGTAACACATAGATGGTGTTACAGCTGAGACATCTATATACATTCCATTTCTCTCTAATGTTTCTTACATACTGTAAAAAATCCAAGCGATCATTAAAAAAGTATAATAGATACAAATAGAATAATGAAAACAATGGCTCACATTTATTGTGTGCTCTTTCCATATGTTAACTCATTTAATTTTCACAGCAGTCCTCTGAACTAGGGGCTGCTATTACACCCATTTTCTGAATGTGGAAACTGACATTTATCTGTAAGTAACATGAGTAAATTGAGCTTATGTAACACAGCCAAGGGCGCACAGCTAGAAAGTGGTGGAGTGAGAATTAAAACCTGTGCTTTTTCTATGCATTTAAATTCACATGTCATATTGTATTGTTTTGTCATTTTAAAAAATATGAATGGAATTATACTTCCAACGTTTCTTTAATGTAAGAGAGCTATGCCTTGTTAGAAAGCCTAAGTAAAGGAAAGCCATTAGTAATTCACAGCTATTTACATTTCATAAGTCTCATGTTTCATTCCAAGAAATCAGGCTCATCAATTGTTTGCATTTGGTAACATCTTAATTATACAAATAATTAGCCTTGAGACTAGACATGAACATGAAAGTATAATGAATAGTTTCACTAATTGTTCTTTTCTGTTAGGGACAGTCATTGGTCTGTAGTATTAACAGCTCCCACATTCAGCTTGCTAAATTCTCCTTTCACTTTGCCAAAAGGTCCAAATCAGGGATAACAGATTTCCCTCTCTCATGCCTTTTCTAACCCATTGATCATGCCTGCTGGTAGCACTGTGTTGAGAAGCTCCTGGAGCCTTCTCTGATGAGTCTGTGCCATTAGTGAGAGAGTACAGCTTGGCAGCAGGTGAGCCAGGTATTTGCCAACTCCGGCCTGAATGTTGAAGAGAACTTACCCCAACCTCAGAAGTTACAGCATCATATTCACTGCTCCCTCTAATGATCCTACCAATATGCTGTGTTCTGCTGGTGGGCAGGGGGGTGGGTACAAAAGTGAGACGGGGATTCTGTTTGAATAAAAAAGGCATAAATGGCCTTATGCAAAGTAAAACATGTAAAGTGCCCTGAGAGTAACAGATACCAGGACAGAAGGGATCAGAGGAGGCAAAGGATTATTTATAGGAACAGGAAGGCAGGGGCAGAGATGGGGCAGAGAATGAATCCAGGGCTCCTTTTGAGGTGGATCTCAAAAGATAGGCAGACATGGGGGTGGCAGTGAGGTGAAGTGAGCAGGGCTCAGCTTTTTTCCCATTTTTGGGCAGATGATGAATCACCTGCTGTAGCAAGAAAGAAGGAAATGTGAAACAGGAGCATGTGCAAGGGGAGAGCTTAATGTGGCTGAAATGCCAGAAAATAGAGGAAGGAAGAGTTGGGAAACAAGGGCAGGCCCAGGCTGTGAAGGGCCTGGGAACACCAGATTTGGAATGTTCTAGAACAATGTTTCTCAAGGTGTGTCCACAGGATGTCCAGGATTGTTACATAACAAAAGGATCCTGTTGGACCCTGGTGTCAACTACATTTGAGAAACATTACATTAAAAACCATGAAAAAGATTTCTATACTGCAGGAGTTGGCAGAGTATTTAAAATGCACGCTGTACACATTCAGAGCTAATGTGCACTGTGAATTCCAAAGAAGGATCTGTAGTTTGCAAAAATCCCAAACACAGTGATCACAGAAACGTTTTCTTTGGAGCATTCATGAGTTGAGTGCTGTGCAGGGGCTTTTTGAAGGTAATGGCCATCTACTGGTGTGATGCCCACATCCAGCATCAGCTGCTAATTGGCCAAATGGCTGATCTAGGAACCTGTGCGATTGGTGCAGGAATAGGGAGAGAATCGTCTGCCCAAAGAAAGCATCAAGCCTCCTTTCCCTGTTTCCACCCTGGTTCATCATCATAAGGATCTGTCTTTAGCTGCTGACCCTGTGCCCCCTTTTCGGCCAGGGCCAGTTGTCCTGCTCTGTCTCCAGAGCTCGGTTCCCACCCTGATAAACCCTGCCTTCCTTTCAGGCTTCTGGAGGTGCCGTGTTTTGAATCTCCCATCTGTCATCCTGGCTCCCAGACATGCTGCCTGATGCCCCTTGACCCCTCCCGAGCATGCCTGCACTCCTTCGCTACTGCTCTGACCTCCACATACTTTGAGTGCTTCTTGTCCTCCTGGTAAACCTCACAATGTCCCATCTCAGGCCACTCAGAACCCACTGTGACTGTGGCTCCAGCTCCTACCACTTGTTCAGAGACAAAGGCACCTGTGTCCGTGTTCTGAGAAGCTGGGCTCATTGGTGCCTGAGAAACACCCTTCTGCCACCTTTCCAGGTTGTGGTGGTTTCCAGGTGAGTTTTCATAACTCTGCTTGGGAGGGATGAGCAAGTTGCTTCTATATTTAACATTTAATTATCCCCTGTGGAAGGAAAAATTTTAGCAATGACATGTTTAGAGTTACACTTCCAAAGAGCTTTAGTCAATTGGGTAAAATTGGGTGGGATCACACAGTTTAGAAGGAGTGCAATCTCTAAGCTTTTAGAGGTCTATTCAACAAGAAGCCTACTGTAAGGCTGGGTGTGGTGGCTCACACCTGTAATCTCAGCACTTTGGGAGGCCGAGGCAGGTGGATCACTTGAGGTCAGGAGCTCAAGACCAGCCTGGCCAACGTGGTGAAACCCCGTCTCTATTAAAATTATAGAAATTAGCCAAGTGTGGTGGTGCATGCCTGTAACCACAGCTATTGGGGAGGCTGAGGCAGGAGAATCACTTGAACCCAGTAAGCAGAGGTTGCAGTGTGTCAGGATTGTGCCACTGCACTCCAGCCTGGGCAACAGAGTGAGTGAGACTTTGTCTTAAAAAAAAAAAAAAAAAAAAAAACCAGACAGAAGCCAACTGGTGAGGTGAAATGAGGTTGGGCAAGTGGGCACAACTTTGCCAGATAAACTTCGACAGCAAATAACAGTGACAAGGTGAAAAAGTACAAACTATAGAAGACGAGCTGCTACCACTATCAACCAACCATTGTGACCCAGGAAAGGGACCTGGGACTCATGACAGAGTGCTCAGGAAAGTCCTCTAGCCCCAAAGGTGAGCCAACTTTGGAAACTATTAGAAAGAATAAGAGGGTGGGGGGGGGGTGGATAGGGCAAGAAAACATCACCTTACCAGTGTTTCTAACACAGACTGGAATGTGCAGTTCCGGTTGATACATTCCAAGAAAGAAAGCAGGGAGTTCACAGAGCATTTCAAGTGATCAAGGGGATGGAGGAGCTTCTGTATAAGGCTGGGGTGAGGGCTGGAGGTGGACAGGATACACTGCAGTTTCGAGAATTATAAAAGGTACAGATAATGTGAACATAGACCAAACCCCAGCTTATTAGAATGAAGACGCTGCATGGTCTCACTTACATGTGGAAGCTAAAAAAGTTAATCTCACAGAAGTAAAAAGTAGAACAGAGAATATTAGAGGACAGGAAGGGGAGGAGGCAGGGAGGGGTGGGAAGAGATTTGATAAAGGATACAAAATTACAGCTAGATAGGAGGAATAAGTTCTGTTGTTCTACATCATTGTGAGATGACTATAGTTAACAATAATATAGTTTCAAATAGGGGGAAGGAGGATACTGAATGTAATGGACACAGAGAAATGATAAATTTTTGAGATGATGGATATGCTAATTACCCTGATCTGATCATTATACATCATGTGTATGAAAACATCTCTAGCTACCCCATGAAAAGGTACAATTATTATTTGTCAATTTAAATAATTTTTTAAAGATGAGGTTTCTCGAGATTTTCTCAACATTTCAAGAAAGTAAAAAACGGTTGCTAAAAAAAAAATGTATGAAAGTCATTACCCCCCAGGAGGTAGCATAGGCTAAAAACAGAAATAGCTTAAAAAATTACTTACATAACTTTGTGATGGCTGGCACTAGTGTATCATACTGAGGGAAATCTGTTTTAGATAGGATGAGGGAGGACAGTTCTTCCTAATACACATCCCTTAGCATCACTCTCAGCACCAGTGAAGATTTGGGGTTGAACCACACACGATGGTCTTACTTAAAAAAAACAAGCAGGCCGGGCACAGTGGCTCACACCTATAATCCCTTGGGGAGGCTGAGGTGGGTGGATCACTTGAGGTCAGGAGTTTGAGACCAACCTGGCCAACGTGGTGAAACCCCATCTCTACTAAAAATACAAAAAATTAGCCAGGTGTGGTGGCAGGCGACTGTAATCTCAGCTATTCAGGAGGCTGAGGTAGGAGAATCGCTTGAACCCAGGAGGCGGAGATTGCAGTGAGCTGAGATCGCACCACTGCACTCCAGACTGGGCAACAGACTAAGACCCCATCTCTGAAAAAAAAAAAATAAGAAAGAATGTTTTTTGTTTTTTTGTTTTTTTTTTTTGAGACGGAGTTTCGCTCTTGATACCCAGGCTGGAGTGCAATGGCGCGATCTCGGCTCACCGCAACCTCCGCCTCCTGGGTTCAGGCAATTCTCCTGCCTCAGCCTCCTGAGTAGCTGGGATTACAGGCACGCGCCACCATGCCCAGCTAATTTTTTGTAGTTTTAGTAGAGACGGGGTTTCACCATGTTGACCAGGATGGTCTCGATCTCTTGACCTCGTGATCCACCCGCCTCGGCCTCCCAAAGTGCTGGGATTACAGGCTTGAGCCACCGCGCCCGGCAAGAAAGATTGTTTATACAAATATGTATGTTATCAGTTATTAGGTGCCTACCTTATATTAGGCACCAGGCTAAGTACTTTTATTATATATTATCTTTGATCTTTACATAATACTACAAGATATAATAATAACCCATTTCATAGATGAGAAAGTGAAGGTCAGTCAAGTCACTCGCCTGAGGTCACACACAGCCAATACATGGGGAGCTGGACTTGAAACCTGTGTCCAGGCTGGAGTGCAATGGCTTGATCACGGCTCACTACAGCCTGGACTTCCCAGGCTCAGGTGATTCTCCCGCCTCAGCCTCCTGCATAGCTGGGACTACAGGCGTGTGCCACCACACCCAGCTAATTTTTTGCGTTTTCAGTAGAGTCGAGGTTTCCCCATGTTGCCCAGGCTGGTCTCAAGCTCTTGGGCTCAGGTGACCCACTTGCCTTGGCCTCCCAAAGTGCTGGATTTACAGGTATAAGCCACCAGCCATGTGCATACTCTTTTTTCTTTTTTTTCAATTATTATTATTTTTGAGATGGAGTCTTGCTCTGTCACTCAGGCTGGAGTGCAGTGGCATGATCTCAGCTCACTGCAATCTCTGCCCCACTCCACCACCTTCCATTCAAGTGATTCTCCTGCCTCAGTCTCCCGAGTAGCTGGGACTACAGGTGTGTGCCACCACGACTGGCTAATTTCTGTATTTGTAGTAGAGACGTGGTTTCTCCATGTTGGTCAGGCTGGTCTCGAACTCCTGACCTCAGGTGATCCACTGGTCTCAGCCTCCCAAAGTGCTAGGATTATAGGCGTAAGCCACTATCAACAGCCTGCATACTATTGATCAATGCAATACTGCCTCTCATCTCACCAGTTTCTTGAGTTTTTCTGTCCCTCATGCCTAAATTTAGTCTCAGGCTACCAGCCAAAATTCCAAAAATGGTGCTTTTGTCCTTTGCTCATTGCTGAATAAATTGACCTCAGTCATTTATAGGACCAGTACATTTGTTCATATTCCTTCAAAGCCCAAAGTACCCAGCAATAGAGAGGGGGCAGCTGGGTTCCTAAGGCTGAAACAAGAAGGGAAGTTGGAGGAGCTAATATCAAGGGCTTAATAGGGATCAGGCATTTCTCACGTTCCACCATGTAATTCTCATGATACCCACTTAGATTCCCATTCTAGAGTTGAGAAGACTGAGTCTCGAAGAGATTATGTAAAATACCTAAGAACCCATAGTGCATAGGCAACAGACCCAGAATGTGAAGTAGGATCTGTCTCATGCCAAAGCCCCTGGAAGCCAGGACAGACCATTCCAACGCTGCTGTTCTTCCTCTAGGAAGGTAGCCTTACTCGTTACCTCCACTGCCACAACTCCAAAGGGTACTCTGCTCAACACTTTCGCCAGTAGGGGCCCAGGAGTTCCTTGCTATACAGAAATTTCGGTTGGAATGATGTCTGCTGAATGGATTTTGATCTGTCCCTTTCTTTACCTTGTGAAAATTTCTCCTCCTCAGCTGTCATGCTAGTTTTTTTTTTTTTTTTAACAAGACAGATAGATACCCCGATTTCCCTAACTTGGGATTTCTCCACTTTGGCATACTGACATGGGGGCAAGCTACTTCTCTGTTGTTGGGGGGGCCACACTTTGCACCGTAGGTTGTTTAGCAAATCCCTGGGTCTCTGCCCACCAGACAGATATAGGTAACATCCCCCTCCCCCACCAGTTGTAACAACCAAAAATGTCGGCAGGCCTTGCCAAAGGTGTCCTGGGTGGGGAGGGGGGCCAAAATCACCTCTAGCTGAAAAACCACTGCTGTAACGTAACGGGGCGGGGGGGGGGGGGCGGGAGGGCTGCATGACCTTTGTGCCCTTGTACCTAAAACTCAACAAGCCAATTCGCCCCACCCTAGCCTCCCCAACCCCCAAAGGAATGTGAGTCGAGGAGAGGTGACACCTGTGGGTGGAGTCTGGATTTTCTGGTTTGGAAGGGATAGAGCACTCAGATTGCTGGCCCTGGACTTACTTGATGCCCCCACGAGACGTTAAAAATGTAGAGCTTTCCATGTGCAGATGGCTCGAGCTGCTTAATTACGAACCGAAAGCATGCTAACATTTTCCTCTCTCCCTCCTTGCCTAAAACAGCCCGCCAGGAGCAGCGGAGGCTTTAACAATGGGGAGCAGTTGCCCTTTCCGCATCCTTATCACACACTAATTATTTTATTCTAAAGAGACAAAGTAGAGAGAATGTAACATATGATTCTGATGACAAACACTTTCCTAAAAAAAAAAAAAAAAACTGTCTGCTTTTCCTAGTGACTAGAGCATAGAAGCTGGTTGCTAAGCAACTGGGAACCGGCAGACTCCTGTACTGGCCATGCTGGTTTCGGAAATGAGCCATAAAAGGAATTCCCCAGTGAGAAGGGATCCCATACCATTGCCTGGTTGCCATGGACACCATACATAAGTGATGGATCCTGAGTTACAGGCCGCGCTTAAGAAAAATATGTTGCCTCTGCTTAAGGCTTGAATGGTATGAGGACGGTATGGAAGCCCTCTTCCCCTACATTATCCATGGGGGCATGTCCTGGTCTCTTCCCATGGGCTTCCCCGAAAAGAGAGGTCTGAATCTAAGTGGCTGAGACATTCCATCCAATTTCAGCTCCGCTTTTATTTAATATGTTCCAGGCTTTGCTGGAGTTGGAAGGGAGTCTGCAATCTGGAAAGCAAATTTTTAAGCAAGAAAAGATGCTTTGGGTGGCAGACAGGCTGTCTGTCTGTCTATCATCCACCCCTGTTTGGGGGCCACACAGAGCCAAGGTCAGGCACAAGGGCAACTCTCTATGTTCACACGTTCTATTGGAATTTTGCAAAACAAGAGAGATTAGCAGAGAAAAAGACAATAGCCGTGACTCCAAAATGAAATTGGCATGTCATGCAGAGCAAGGCACACAATAAACCATTGCAATTCTGTCAGAAATTAGAAACAGACTTCAGATAATAGGAGTGGAAATGTGAGGCAAATATAAAGATGTGAAATTTAAAATACGAAGAAGTACAGGTTTCACCAGGCTTCCTATGAGAAACAGAACAGGATACGCCTTGTTTTAACATCATCTACCCTTTCGCATGAGTAGGACACTTGGGACACTACACTCTGACCCTGGATGTCATGAGGATACTGGGGCCCAAAGAATGGCGGTGATTTGCTCAAGGCAATACAAGATAAAACGTTTCTGAATGGTGGTCGATAGAGGACAATTCTGCATTTTATCTTATTTTTGGAGATGGAATCTCGTGCTGTTACCCAAGCTGGAGTGCAGTGGCACCATCTCAGCTCACTGCAACCTCTGCCTCTCGGGTTCAAACCATTTTCCTGCCTCAGCCTCCTGAGTAGCTAAGATTACAGGGACCTGCCACCACGCCCAACTAATTTTTTGTATTTTTAATAGATATAGGGTTTCATATCCATGTCGTCCAGGCTGGTCTCAAACTCCTGACCTCAGGTGGTCCGCCCACCTCAGCCTCCCAATGTGCTGGGATTACAGGTGTGAGCCACCATGCCTGGCCCAATTCTGCCTTTTAAATATCACTACACAAAAAATGACTCTAAAACTTAGCAACTTAAAACAGCAAACATTTGTTATCTTATAGTTTCTGTGGGTTGGGGATCCAGGAGCCTCTTAGCTGGGGGCCTCTGACTTGGGGTTTCAGGTCAAGGTGTCTCAAGGCTCTTCTTGGGGAGGCTCTGCTCCCAGGCCTGTGCATGTGTCTGCTGGCGGGCCTCAGATTCTCCCTGGCTGTTGGCTGGAGACTTCAGTTCCTTGTTCTGTTGCTCTCTCAGTTGCAGAGTTTACAACAATATGGCAGCTAGCTTTCCTGGGAGGCAAAAAGCACCCAAGACAGACACCACAGTCTTTTAAAATCTAAGCTAAAAAATGACATCCCATCATTTTTGCTGTATTTGTCGATCACCATATCTGGCCCACACTGAAGGGGAGTGGATTCCATGAGGGCATGAAAGGCTGAAAGCCAGGAGTGGGGACCACATCAGTGACCATCCCAGAGGCTGCACACTGCAACGAGCAGGTGCGCTTCCAGGATAAAAGCCACGAAGGGAAGAGGTTGGGGATGGAGGTCGAGCTCCTAACGGGGTATGGAAGATGGAAGAGAGCAGAGGGCAGACTATGGGGGCCTAGGAAGGGGCAGCTAGGGGATGCAAAAAGGCGAAGAGAGGAGAGGAAAGATAAATGTGAGAAGGGAACAGTAGCAGAGAAGAAAGAGAACCTGTTGGTATGGGAGCAGAATAGCTGGGGGAGGGAATTGTGGAGTTGGGGTGAAAGACACAAATTGTAAGAAAACAGAGGAAATAGGAAAGGGAATGAGAAATGAGTAGGAGGTGTAAGAAGGTATAAAGACCAGTGGGAGGAGTAGAAATGGAGGAGAAAGGGAGCAAGAAGCAAGGAGCAAAGAGCGGAAGCAGACAGTGCAAGAGAATGGGGAGAACATCTTTAGTGAGAGGCAAGTTGGGGAGAAAGTGATGACAGGAAAACTCTATAGAAGAAATGGAGAAATGCGAGCTATTTTAGGGCTGGGGGCGAAGGTGGCAACTGGGTAAAAATGACAATAATAAGAAGGATTTTTTGAGTACTAAGAATTTCATGTGTTACCTCATTTAGTCTTCATCACCAGCCAACACTGTGGATGCTGTTATTTATAGTATTTCAGAGATGAAGACATTGAATTTTAAAAGGATTAAGTACCTGCCCAAGGCTGTGCAACCAGAAAGTGGCTGCAGGTGTATGGATGCAAGGCCAGGCATCTTGTTGCCAGGCAACCAGGCTCAACCCGCAAAGTCACGTTGGCCAAGGCAAAGGGCACTGCCGGGTGGGTGGTTTACTCCCTTATCTTAATCATACATGGATGTCAGCTCCTGTCTCTTCTGCCACCCGCTGAACCCCTGAGTCCCAGCACAGATTAGGAAGGATGGATTTCTCACCTGTGGCAGCAGGCTCGTCAGAGCATGAGGTCCACGGTGAGTGCCTCAGTTTATCACACGAGCCCACGTTTTAAAATAAAATGTCTCTGCCACACTGTGTAATTATTTCTCCATGTTTGCATTGCTCAGGGCCATGAGGGCCCTGTGTCTTGTTCTTCAAATCCCCTACAGTTTGCCTTGCACTGCCTTAAGCAGATATTAAAAAAACAAAAAACTTTGTGAAACTAAACATTTGCTTCTTCCAAATTCAATGAGAACTGCTGCTGCAGCGAAGTGGAAAAGACTGGCTCTGACCCCAGGTTCAGTTCTTCAGATGCTGTTGAACTCTCAGTAAATTCCCTCACCACACTAGAATGCAGTATTCTTACTAGTGAAACAAGTTGGCTAGATGGTCTTTAATGTTTTTTCTAGCTCTGAAATGTCACAAACTACAAAGCCAGGACAAGAATTCGGAGTCTACATAGAAATGGTCAATGGATCTGATACGGATGCAGGCTACCACTTAGACAGGCCTGATAGACAACTGTTCTGGGTTCCATGTTGCCCAGATGCCAATTCATTAATGTGGATCTCAAGAGAAGTTCAACTCAACTCCCTTGTGGCATCTGTATGCCATAGAGGCTCCATGAGCTTAATTTTCTTCATCACCAAGATCCCTCTCCAATGCTATGTTAGGAAGCTGGGGAGACTTAAAAACTCTCAAAGCAATAGGAGCTCAACCAGGGCATGATTGGTTCAGCTGCCAGAGTGCCATTAGGGATCAAGAGAGCAGCAGGACTCACTGGGGACAAGAAGATCCGGAACTTCCAAGAGATGTTGATGGAATTAAGATGCGTGGACTGAATCACACTTTCAGTTGTGAGCGTGTTTGGAGGTGGTGCCTAGGAATAAAAAACACAGCTCAGAGTTTTACCATCTGAGGGCGAAGGAGCTGAGGTATTTATATACCAGCTCCCTCAGTCACTGGTTGAGGGCCGCTCCAGGGTGAGGGTGGGTGGTCGTTTCTCAGCACTTCTGCTTTCTACATGGACAGGGACTACCACAATCCAAGAAAGCTCTCAGGGGAAGATGTCTAAGTGCTGGCAGTTGGAAGCCAAGCCAGCATGTGCTGAAATGTAGAGGCTGAGCGGCTGTGGGCAGGACACCAGCAGCATCTGCTGCACTTAGCTCCCCAGAGCGTGTGAGAGGAAGGAGACTCTCTGTTGCTCCTGAGAATCACCACCAGCTTTTACTGATAAATGTCTTCTATGTGCATTTTCTAAAGAAGAAGAAGGACGAGGAGGAGGGGAGGGAAGGAGGGAGGGAGGGTGCGGGGGAAGGAAGGAGGGAGGGAGGGTGGGAGGGAAGGAAGGAAGGAAGGAAGGAAGGAAGGAAGGAAGGAAGGAAGGAAGGAAGGAAGGAAGAGTTTTAGAGACTTGTCATTAGGGAAGTGAAGTATTTTCCCTCAAAAACAGGCATCATGGCCGGGCGGGGTGGCTCACACCTGTAATCCCAGCACTTTGGGATGCTGAGACAGATGGATCAAGAGGTCAAGAGATTGAGTCCATCCTGGCCAATATGGTGAAACCCTGTCTCTACTAAAAACACAAAAATTAGCTGGGCATAGAGGTGCACACCTGTAGTCCCAGCTACTCAGGGGGCTGAGGCAAGAGAATCGCTTGAGCCCAGGAGGCAGAGGTTGCAGTGAGCCAAGATTTTGCCACTGCAGTTCCCCCTGGCAACAGAGCAAGACTGCATCACAAAAACAAAACAAAAACTAAAAAACAGGCATCGCATGCCTCCATTTGGCCCTGCCCTCTTGGGCACTTTCCAGATGGTCTCCCTACCACACCACAGTCCACGAGGTACACAGGGATCTGTAGAAACTTTCAAAAAGCATCTAGAGGCGAGCCTAGGCCAAATATGGGAATCTGCTGCTGGCGGATTAAAGACCATCATGAAAATAAAGGCTGTACACATTCGCATCTATGTCCTCCATCCACTGAAAGTGACGAGTGGGGACATTATGAAAAGGCTTATTATTAATCTATTTGTTGTGGCCACTGGCTCCATTTCTTCATAGTTCTACATTAAGAAACATTTTGAGGGAAAACACTTCACTTTTCTAATAAATCCTTACAGCCCTTTTTAGGTTTGCGGAAAATGCACATAGAAGACGCCAATAAAAGCTGGTGGTGATTCTCAGGAGCAACGGAGACTCGACTTCCCCTCACATGCTCCGGGGAGCTAAGGGTAGCAGATGTTGCTGATGTCCTGGCCACAGCCTGCCAGCCTCTACATTTTAGCACATACTGGCTTGGCTTCCAACTACCAGCACTTAACAACTCTGCTTAAGAGCTTTCTTAGGTTTTGGTAGTCCCTGTCCATGTAAAAGGCAGAAGTGCTGGGAAATGGCCACCCACTCCCACCCCTGAGCAGCCCTGGACCAATGACTGAGGGAGTTCGGGTATAAATACCCCAGCTCCCTCACCCTCAGGTGGTATAACTCTGAGGTATGTCTTCTATGCTGCCTCCCAGGGATCCTTGGCAGGATGTAGCCCCACTTACCCACAGTAGTAACCTACTTGATGATATATCTCTTATTGATGTCCTTCCCTTCCCTGTGCCACTTCCTCACACCCTGTTGGTGTTTCCTGACATTACCTCCCTAGCAAACCATTTGCACTTAAACTCTTATCTCAGGGTGTGCTGTGGGAGAACTCAAACTTCTACTAGGGCAGTGGGAAGCAACGGAGAAAATAATTGTTATTTAAAGAAGGATTTCTGTAAGCAATGTATTCCCATGCATTTCAAGATTTATTTATAGCTCATTACCTTCCTTTACAAAAATGCTATGGGATAGATTAGGTAAGAAGTGCTGGCCAGGCACAGTGGCTCACGCTTATAATCTCAGCACTTTGGGAGGCCAAGGCGGGCAGATCATGAGGTCAGGATTTCGAGATCAGCCTGGCCAACAAGTGAAACCCCGTCTCTACTAAAACTACAAAAATTAGCCCAGAGTGGCGGTGTGTGCCTGTAATCCAAGCTACTCAGGAGGCTGAGGCAGAAGAATTGCTTGAACATGGGAGGTAGAGGTTGCGGTGAGCCGAGATTGCATCACTGCCCCGGGTGACAGAGCTAAACTCCTTCTCAAAAAAAAAGAGAAAAAAGAAATGCTGCCAACTAAAGGCCAGTCAGAAGTGAAATGAAGATAAAACATCTCTGTAATGGTTACAAAGGTTACTAAGAACATTGGCTTGATTTACAAAAATTCTGTGTACTCGTGACTTCCCTTTGTCATGAGCAATGCAGCATACCTTTAGTGATAAGCATCTGCAGCATCCCTTGAGACCCATGTCCAGGTAGTCACCTGGAAATAACATATGACAGGGGCAAGGGCCTCTTCAGAGCAGACGGTGCCGTGGCTTGACAGTGCCCACAGTGGATTGTCTGCTTTGCTTCTGGAAGCATCTGGTTCCAAGGCTGCCCAAGTGCAGAGCAATGGGAGAGAGAGGAGCAGAGACATTGCAGCTTGAAGGGCAACTGAAGAGGAAGCAGCTTACAGCATGTGGGCTCAATTTTCCCCCAAAAGCTCATAATGTAACTGTCAAAAATGACACTGCGAACCCAAATTATAAGATAATTGCGTTCAGTCCCAAATTCAACACAATAAAGGTTATTTGCTCTCATGCCTTAGCAACCATCTCATAGAGGAGAGAAAAATACCATACAAAAACAAAACGTAAACTCACAAAGCAGTAATAAAACCAGCACACAACTATTCATTTCAAGTCTATTTTGAAAAGCCTTTGATAATACCAGTAATTCCCCATAAAGCTTCTATTCTCTTGTGGCAATTCCCTTCTGGAGATAGAAAAAGGTTTTGCTGTTCTACAGCCATTCCTTTTAGGGAGATAAAGTCTAAAGTCCACTTTATTTCCCAATTTTAACGTTCGTCATTCTTTAAAAAGAAAGAAAGAGAGAAAGAAATCCCCGATCACCTATATCCAACTAAGCCTCCCATATAGGTAGGGCTTAGTGGCGATAGTAATGTGAATCTTCCTTGTCTTACACCACAAAATTCATTTAATGGTCTTAACAAGGTGCTTAAGCTAGCCCAAGAGCCTTGTCCAAAAGATGCAGAAACATTCCACTAAAAAGTTGAAAATTCAACCAACAGTCCACCCATTTCCAGATACTCCGATGGTTCATAGAATACAGGCGGGGCATTAGTTAGCCCTTTGATGTCCTAGCTGGGCAGTTCCTCCAGGTGCTGCTGACAGGCCTACCCTACAACAGAGGCCAGGAGGAAGGGGCTTGGGGTACCTTTGGTTGCAGGAACAGAAATCTACTCAGACAAGTTCAAGTATAAGGAGGATGGTTATAAGAACTTCATAAACTCCAAGGAAAAGCTGAGCTATCAGGCCTCAGGAAGAAAGGGAACCAGCAGCTGTCACTCTTGGGGAGGGACGTAGTAGAGAAAGGAGACAGAAACACCTAGAAGGGTGTGCATGCATGGGCAATGGTTAGACTCTTTATTTTTTTTTTTTTGAGACAGTCTCGCTCTGTTGCCCAGGCAACAGTGTAGTGGTGTGATCTCAGCTCACCGCAACCTCCCCTCCTGGGTTCAAGTGCCTGCCTCAGCCTCCCTAGTAGCTGGGAGGGACTACAGGTGCGCGCCACCACACCCAGCTAATTTTTTGTATTTTTATTAGAGACGGGGTTTCACTGTGTTAGCCAGGAAGGTCTCGATCTTCTGACATCATGATCCGCCCGTCTCAGCCTCCCAAAGTGCTGGGATTATAGGTGTGAGCCACCGTGCCTGGCCCAGACTCTTTAATATAGGAAGACAAACAGGAAAATATAGAAGAGGAAGAGAAGGTGGGGAAAGAAGTCAGATAATAGAAACCAAAGAAAAATGGAAGAGATGCATAAGCTGAGGAGTCATGACATGTCATCCACAATGCCTTTAGCCAGCAGTCCACAGCTCACCAGCAAGGCATTGGCTGTCCCCAATGTAGACCCAGCCTGCGTAATAGACAGAGGTTGCAAATACCAAGCCCTTCTGATTTACCGGAATTGGTCATTCTGTTTTACATGGATTTATGGACTATTTTCAAAAACACAAAGTTGTGTTGGTTGAAAAGATGTGCATGGTCTCAATGAAGATCTTGATGAAAAAGTCTGGGTCACTTTTTTTACTTAAGCTTTGACAGAAATAATTCATAATTGTATTTTGGGTGATTGGATGTGGACATCAGTTTGTTTCACCAGGTTTATTTTTACATTCATGGTAGCCATTCTTTGTCCCAAGATATATGTCTTAAACTTTAATAAACTCGTTCTGAAATTCCACTTCAATTTTGATCAGAAATGTTTCTTCAATATGTATGACTTTTGGCCAGGCGTGGTGGCTCACATATGTAATCCCAGCACTTTGGGAGACCAAGGCAGGTGGATCACTTGAGATCAGGAGTTCGAGACCAGCCTGGCCAATATAGTGAAACCCCATCTCTACTAAAAACATGAAAATTAGCCAGACGTGGTGGCATGTGCTTGTAAGCCCAGCTACTTGGGAGACTGAGGCATGAGAATTGCTAGAACACAGGAGGCGGAAGTTGCAGTGAGCTGAGATCATGCCACTACACTCCAGCCTGGGTGACAGAGTGAGTCTCCATCTCAAATAAATAAATAAATACACACACACACACACACACACACACACACACACACACACACACACACAGAGACACGTATGATTTTTGTTTTGTCTTGTTTTGTTTTTCAAAGACAAAGCCTCACTCTGTTGCCCAGGCTGGAGTGCAGAGGTGTGTTCATGGCTTACTGAAGCCTAAACCTCCTGGGCTCCAGCAATTCTCCTCCTTCAGTTCCCAAGTAGCTGGGACTACAGGTGCACACCACTATGCCCAGCTAATTTTAAAAAATCTTTTTTGTAGAGATGTGGTCTCGCTGCATTGCCTAGGCTGATCTTGAACTCCTGAACTCAAATGATCCTCCCCACTTGACTTCCCAGAGCTCTGGGATTACAGGTGTGAGCCACCACACCCAGCCTATATAATGTTAAAGGCACTCTGCTAGGCACTTAAATAGATACACAGTTGAATAAAACACAGGCCTGTCTTCATGGAGCTTGTAAATTGAAAGTGCAGGAGACAGGTGGAAGAGGAATTAGACGTAATGGACACAGACATCAGTAGCTATAAGGCAATAACGACTGTTATCTACGTCAAAGCAGGCTGTTTTTGAACCTCTCCCAGCTCTCTGAATGGAACCTTTGCCTCCCTCCTCTTCCACATCCCCCCAATCTCCTTCTATCTAAATCCTACCCATTCCATAACCTTACAGCCTCATAAGATCCTTCTGTAGCACATGATCGCTTTAGAACTTCTCCAGTCTTTGTTCTCTTCAGTATGTTCGAAGTTATTACCAGGGGCTAAATCGTATGTTCACAACACCCTGACTCTCCTGGCTCAGTGGAAATTGCTCCGGGAGATCCTGGACTGTGGGAATTTGCCGGAACTACTGGGTACCTGGACCCCTGTTCCTGCTCAGATGCTTACTCACCAAGCTCCCATTGATGGCCTCAGTCAGGCTGGAATGTACATGCATGTGCATGTACATGTGCATGTGTGTGTGCGTGCGGTGCACACACACATGTGCACACACTAGAGGGAGGAAGGTAATTCTGATGGGCTTTCCAACCTTTCATTCCCTCTCCTGCCTTCCTGTCCACAGCTGCCTCTCAAAATCCAGGTGGAGGACTGCCCCCCACCACGCAGGTGTTGACGGGATCCCACGTCTTTAGCACTTTCTCCAGCAGCCCTGTCCTGGGGAGATGCTCCGTGGCTAGAGCCGCATGGGAGGGCATGTTGTCCTAGAAATCCTGTCCCTGGAGGTAGGTTTGGGCACAGAACTTCTGCCCCCATTCCCTCTGCCCTGATTCCAGGGGTGGCAGGGATCGAATCTCAGCCTTTTCTCGTCTGCCTGTTATCAGTGTCAGTGGTTTCCTGTCACCCAAAGGTCCTCACCAGACACCTCTGGCCTGCAGCCCCAGTGCCATAGGGGTAGTGATAAACTCTTACTGCCTTCAGCCTACAGACCCTGGCCAAAAGCCTCTGATTCTTATCAGAGGCTGAAGGACAGGTTTTACCAGAAGTTCCTATTCCCCAGCTTGAAAAACAAGTTCATCTACTCCTTCACTCCACACACTGGGGTTCTATCCTATTCTTGAGAAAAGGTCAAGCACCCCACCTCCATAATGACTAGAGAAATCACAGTGAGGTCCCAGTGTGGGTGCTGGCCCCTACAGGGATTTTTTTTTTTTTTTTGAGACTGAGTCTCACTCTGTCACCCAGGCTGGAGTGCAGGGGTGATCTTCGCTCACGGCTACCTCTGCCTCCTGGGTTCAAGCACCTACAGTGATTCCAACCAGCTGTGACAGGGTACCTGGGGCTGAATGGTTTCCTGTGACTTGAGATTTTCAGTGCTTACACTAAGAAAGCCCCAACCAAACTAAGAAGAATTGATCCTATGACCTAGAACGAATCTCTGGACCTTGTAAACCAGTTACTCACCCTCCATGAGACCTATAGCTTAGCAAAAGCCCTAAGAGGACAAAGAAAAAGAGATCTGGAACAGCAGGCTGCAGCTGTCCTTTGCCTTATTCAGAACTTTTGCTGTGTTCAGAACTGTCGTGTGCACATAGGATAGTCTTTCCTCCTCTAAACTTGGATGGGGAAGGAGCAAGAAGGAATAGGAATTGCTGGCATCCCAAAAGAGTCTGTGGTTGCATCTCTGGGCCATGTTTTATTTTTCTGGAATCCTTAATGGCATGGTATCTAAAGAAAGATCACGCACATGCTCTGGGGCCCTTGACTGTTTTCAAACCTCTATCTTCTGGGTGCGGTGGCACACGCCTGTAATCCCAGCACTTTGAGAGACCAAGGTGGGTGGATCGCCTTCACCTGAGGTCAAGAATTTGAGACCAGCTGGCCAACATGGTGAAACCCGGCCTCTACTAAAAATACAAAAGTCAGCCGGGCTTGGTGGTGCATGCCTGTAGTCTCAGCTACTTGGGAGGCTGAAGCAGGTGAATTGCTTGAACCCGGGAGGTGGAGGTTGCAGTGAGCCGAGATCACGCCATTGCACTCCAGTCTGGGCAACAGAGTGAAACCCCATCTCAAAAAAACAGAAACAAAAACAAAAAAATCTCTATCTCTATGTAGAGTGGCCCAAGAATATGCCCTGATTTGGACCAAATCATCAGGCTTGCCTCCTCTGGGGAGATGTGAGTTTCCTCTGTCTTAGAAGCCACTGCTGTGTAAGTATCCACAGGATTTGTGGGCAAGAGATCTGAGCTTTAATCTTTTTAAAGATCTCTGTGATCGACTCAGGGAAAAACATTTAATTTCTCAGCTCTTCACCTATAAAATTGATTGAACTAAGCTTCTGTGATTACGATTTCTTCTGGCTTTGTGATTCATCTTTCCCTCTACACACACACACACACACACACACACACACACACACACACACACACACCCCTTATTCTACTGTATTTCTGGCCATTAACTTTCAGTGCCATACCAAGCCTTATTGGAAGCTGAGGCCAAAAGAAAAAATTAGTAATACGAGTCTTCTCTTTATGTAAAATATTTCATTCATCATGGGCTTTCTTTTATTGCATTAACTCAGATTTTTTAAATATTACATTAAAACGTTAATCTTAATCTGTAGACATGGAAAAAGACCCTGAAGTCCCTGGATGTGCTGGCTGCCAGCGTGATGAAATATAGTGTGCAGAGCTGGAACACAAGGTCCTTGTTGACGTTGAATTACTGAAGAAAACTCCCCCATCTCTGGCCACTATGTGGCCTGCAAAGCATAAAATATGTACTATCTGGCACTTTACAGAAAAAGTTTGCTAACCTCTTATACCAAGCAATTCTGAGTCAAATTTCCTGTTACTTGTAACCATAAAAATTCTAAGTATTACACTCCACTAAACCCTGGCAGCACGAAACTACTTGATGATACTCAAAGAGGAAACATATAAGGCCACCATCAATTTATTCATGCTGTTTCCTCTGCCTAAAATGCAACTCCCTCCACGTGACGATACAGTTGCCCCTCAGTATCCAGCGGGCATTGTTTTCACAACGCCCCATGGATACCAAAATCCATATATGCTCGAGTCCATCATATAAAATGGTGTAGTATCCACATATAACCTATGCAAATCCTCCCACGGACTTTAAATCACCTTTAGGTCACTAAAGTACCTAATACAATGTAAATGCTATGTAAATAGTTGCTATACTGTACTGCTTTCTTATTCGTATTATTTATTTATTTATTTGAGATGGAGTCTCACTCTTGTCAGCCAGGCTGGAGTGCAATGGTGGCAATCCCCGCTCACTGCAACCTCTGCCTCCCAGGTTCAAGTGATTCTTCTGCCTCAATTTCCCAACTAACTGAGATTACAGGTGCCTGCCACCACGCCTGGCTAATTTTTGTATTTTTAGTACAGACAGGGTTTCACCATGTTGGCCAGGCTGGTCTCGAACTCCTGACCTCAGGGGATCCACCTGCGTCAGCTTCCCAAAGTGTTGGGATTACAGGCCCTCAGCCACTGTGCCAGGCCTTACTTGTATTATTTGTTCTTGCTGGGTTTTTTTCTGAATATATTTGGTCTGCAGTAGTGAACTTTTGGAGTCCCCTTAAGTTGTGTAGCTCACTGGCCTCGTCCTAGTTCCAGTCCTGTTAACCCTCCTCTGCATCTAGGTGATTTGCTTGGTGACAGAAGGAGGGATAACACAGGCAGACAGAAAGAAGAGACTAAATATTACCCACTTTATAAGATTCCTGGGGCCAGCCATAATGGTTATTAACAGCAACTTATCTATAATTTCTAGTTGCTTCTGTCATGTTTCTTTGTTTCCCCAAACTCTTTGGGTATGGGCATAGAGATCCTCACATCAGGGTCTTTCTTTTCTTTTCTTTTCTTTTTTCTTTCTCCTCTCCTCCCCTCCCCTCCCCTCCCCTCCCCTCCCTTCTCCTCCCCTCCTCTCCTCTTCTCTTCTCCTCTTCCTTCCTTCCTTCCTTCCTTCCTTCCTTCCTTCCTTCTTTCCTTTCTTTCTTCTTCCTTCCTTCCTTCCTTCCTTCCTTCCTTCTTTCCTTTCTTTCTTTCTTTCTTTTTTTTTTTTTGAGACAGAGTCTCACTCTGTCACCCAGCCTGGAGCGCAGTGGCATGATCTTAGCCCACTGCAACCTCCACCTCCTGGGTTCAAGCAATTCTCCTGCCTCAGGCACCTGAGTAGCTGGGACTATAGGTGCGTGCCACCACGCCTGGCTGATTTTTGTATTTTTAGTAAAGATGGGGTTTTACCATGTTGGCCAGGCTGCTCTCCAACTCCTGACCTCATGATCCGCCCGCCTTGGCCTCCCAAAGTGCTGGGATTGCAGGATGAGCCATCATGCCCAGCTGTTTTTTCTTTCTAATCCCACTCTCCACACACCAAGTGCCCAGCATGAGCTGTGCACTGAATTACTAGAATGAAATGGCGGAGTGCACACTGAATTCCAGAGTTCACATCACCCCTTCTCTGACCTTTCATAAGACAACTATCTACCATTTAAAACATTGGTTTTTATTTATTTATAATTTTTAATTTAATTTTTCTTTTGGAGACAGGGTCTCACTGTGTCGCCCAGGCTGGAGAGCGGTGCCACATCATGGCTCACTGCAGCCTCCACCTCCTAGGCTCAAGTGATCCTCCCATCTCAGCCTCCTGAGTAGCTGGAACTACAGGCATGCATCACCACATCTGGCCAATTTTAAAAAGTTTTTCTAGAGACAAGGTCTCATTTTATTCTCCAGGCTGGTCCCAAACTCCTGGGCTCAAGTGATTCTCCCGCCTCAGCCTCCCAAAGTGCTAGGATTATAGGGGTGAGCCACTGTGCCTGGCCTTAAAACATTGTTTTTGTTTATTTTTTTGAGACAGAGTTTCACCCTGTTACTCAGGCCGGAGTGCAATGGGTAATCTTGGCTCACCTCCCAGGTTCAAGCGATTCTCCTGCCTCAGTCCCCAGAGTAGCTGGGATTACAGCCATGTGCACCACACCCAGCTAATATATGTGTGTGTGTGTGTGTGTGTGTGTGTGTGTGTGTGTGTGTGTGTATATATATATTTTTTTTTTTTTTAGTAGAGACAAGGTTTCACCATATTGACCAGGCTGGTCTTGAACTCCTGACCTCAAGTGATCTGTCCATCTTGGCCTCCCAAAGTGCTGGGATTACAGGCATGAGCCACTGCGCCAGGCCAAAACATTGCTTTCTAAAGTTAAGAAAATAAAAACACAAGCAGCTGTAAAACCAGAAAACAAAAAACAGTTGTTTTGGCAAAATGTTATCAGATAATGAGAAACAAATTTGGTTTTCGTTTCTTGCGTTTTCCTCTCAGAGTCAAGAGAAGCAGGAAGAGTTACGACTTAGACAAACGAGCCTCCTGGTACCCAGAGGATTCCAGAACCTCCCTACCCTGAGGAGGGCCATGTGCCAGACTCACCCATTCTTTGACCTAACAAGCCAAAGGCTGCGGACGGCCCGCTACCTTGCAGTGGGACCCGCAGGTCATCTTCAAATTGTACTATGCTGGGCTCGGGAGGAGGAGCAGAGGTCATGGAACTGAAGCGTTCTTCATGATAAGGCTGCATTAGAGGACATCACAAAGGAATGCATTGCTTTCACTGAGTGCATTCATAAAGACATGGCTATGAAATGGATTTGTGCTGAAGCCCTCCCTGGCAAACATTTATCAGATAAGTAAGCAAGAATTGGTGTTCAGGGCCAGGCGCAGCGCAGTGTCTTATGCCTGTAATCCCAGCACTTTGGGAGGCCAAGACAGGTGAATCATTTGAGGTCAGGAGTTTGAGACTAGCCTGGCCAACATGGCGAAACCTTATCTTTACTAAAAATACAAAAATTAGCTGGGTGTGATGGCATGCACCTATAATCCCAGCTACTTGGGAGAGTTGCTTAAACCCAGGAGGTGGAGGTTGCTGTGAGCTGAGATCGTGCCACTGCACTCCAGCCTGGGTAACAGAGTGAGACCCTGTCTCAAAAAAAAAAAAAAAAAAAAAAAAGAATTGGCATTTGGTGCTGTAGTTCAGGAAAGACCTGGACAGGACTGTCTTCTTTGGCCACGAACTGGCTGTGTGCCCTTGGACAAATCACTCACCTTCTCTGTGCTTCATTTTTTCCTACTGTAAAGCAGGCTGTGGATGAGATCACTGCTCCAGTCCCTTCTGCCTCTGATGTTACATAGAAGGTGCTCTATGAAATGGGCTGGGGGGGGAGTTCTGTTTGCTAAACCTTCCCTCCTGCTGTCTTTCTGCCCTACTGGGCTTTTTCCGCACCCCCCCCCCCCCCCCAGAAAATGTCAATTCTTAATCAGTAGGTTTCAAAACGTGAAGCCTACAAAGCTTTACTGTACATCTGGGAAGAATGAAGTTTTACCTTTTAAAGCAGAGAAATGGAGTTTGCTTAGGATTCTAATGCAGCAAGTCACACCCCCACAGAAATGAAATGGAAGCATGAAAGACTGTGAAAATCTGGGGCTCTGCACAAGCAAAGAACAAGTACTGTGTTGGTATTTTTAAAGATTTTCATTTCATATGTAACACCTTTGTGCTTCCTTTATGTATTTCTCCCTCTCTTTTCCAGCTCTACAATGAGCTATTTTAAGACTCTGTTTTCCTGCTATACAGTATTCCTGTTCAGAGAGGCAATTTAATTGTCATCAGACTTTTTCTTAGTCTTTCAAGACCTTTTGTTATGATGAAATAATTTTAGGCACACCAAGCGCAAATCCATTAAATACTTGCCTTATTTCACTAATGAACTATTGTGGGTGGTGAAAATTAATTTTATTCCACTCACATATCTGTTAAATTTTTAAAGTTGAAAAATGAGGGCTGCAAATAACTGAAGTCAAATGAGAGTCTCCTCTTAAAACGCTGTCTGTTGTTTCATTTGTGCTGAGATGTATCCAAAAAAAATCTATAAAAATAATTCACAAAATGAAGGGTTCAACAGGTCCAATCTCAGGGTTGGATACCGCAAAACTTTTTATAGCCTGGATATGCTTAAGAATTGAAAGATCCCTCTGTTAATGGATTTGAAGAGAGTTTTCTGAGTGGGTGTGTTTAAGTTTATCCCCATGGGCAGATCAGATATTAGCACATTTGTTTAAAACCTGGTAGTGATGAGATGAAGGTCCTGGGTTGAACTGCTGTACCACACAGTCATTGCTGCTCCACGTCATGACTCAGGCTGTAGCCCTAACACCTCTCTGCCATTTTATTTTATTTTATTTTATTATTTTTACTTTTTGAGACAGAGTCTCACTCTGTCACCAAGGCTGGAGTGCAGTGGTGCAATCTCAGCTCACTGCAACCTCTGCCTCCCAGGTTCAAGTGATTCTCCTGCCTCAGTCTCCTGAGTAGCTGGTTTACAGGCGCCTGTCACCATATCCATAATTTTTGTATTTTCAGTAGAGACGGGATCTCACCATGCTGGCCAGGCTGATCTTGAACTCCTGACCTCAAGTGATCCTCCCGCCTTGGCCTCTCAAAGTGCTGGGAATATAGGCGTGAGCCACCGTGCCCAGTCTCTCTACCATTTTTAACTTTCTACGGAAGGCCACGAAGGACAAGGGGAGAGGATGTGATGGAGTCAGGTAAATTCTTCCCCAAAGCATGGAAAGGGTCTCCAAGCCCAGGCTGTACTTACTGAAGACCAAGAACACCACTTTGACAAGCTGGGGCAATACATTATAATCAAGACAGGTCAGACCCATTAGCTCTGCTTGAAAGGTACTTTGAAAACAGAAATCATCCCCATCACATGGGGGAAGTTGGGGGGAGAAGTGCCTTCAGAGAAAAAGGGCAAATGCCACAGCTCAAAAGACAAAGTTCTCTTCCGCAAGACAGACCCAGTCCCACGGGGAAAGGAAGGTCAGGGTCCTGTCCATGAAGATAAACGTCTCCAGAACGAATGAGGACCTTGATAAATGTGCAGGTGGATAGACTGTTAAGCGCTTCCTTATTTATAATCCGTCCCTCTCAGAGCCAACTCAGATATACTGAAATTTGTGTCAGTGCCTTAGGTAGAAGCAGCAGCTTGCCGATTTTTCTTTAGATTTAATTCCAATTTCCCCTTCTAAATGTGTGCCACCTGCTCCAAGGGCTTCCATGAGCCTGTGCTTTAACCCTCTACTCTTTTTTCCTTTATCTCTTCTTCCTGACTCCTTTTAATTTGTCTCCCCTTTTTTTTTGTTTTTGAGACAGAGTCTCGCTCTGTCACCCAGGCTGGAGTACAATGGTGTGATCTCAGCTCACTGCAAGCTTTATCTTCTGGGTTGAAGTGATCCTCCTGACTCAGCCTCCCAAGTAACTAGTCCAAATTCCATCAAGTGGTACTCCCACTTTGGCCGCCCAAAGTGCTGGGATTACAGGCATGAGCCACCATGCCCGGCTCTCCTTCTTTCTTTCTAAACCCAAATAGCAGGTTGCTGAGAAGGCACACTGAATGGTAAGTAAAAAGAATCCAGTCTCAAAGAAGACAGACCAAAAAAAACCCTAAATTTGTGTTTTGTGACCCTGAAGTAATTACTAAAAGAGTCTGCTGGAGTTCACAGTAATTCTGAGTTTAGGGCTTAACAATGTAACCAGTGACAGCTCAAAAAAAAAATAAATGAATAAAAGGGGAATGATAAGGCAGTTGTCTTTTTTTTCTGTCTATAAAACTAATTGTTTCATTGTGCTTCCATACACACACTCACATGTACACACAATGTGATACCTTTTTTTTATATTAAATGGCAGTGAGCTATGAAAGACTACAGAGAATTATAAGCAGAGTCTGCCTTAAAAAAAAAAAAAACCCTCCTCCAGTGACAGTAAATTGGATAAATACTATTTTTAGATTAAATATATCTAACTGATGTCCAGATGTGATTCTACCACATGAAGAGAAAAACAAATCTATCTAAAGCACTGAACTGTACTTGAAAACATTTTTTAAATTTTCTGGTAATAATGACTTATAATGGAAAGACTGAGACGTTTGGAACTGACCATCAGCCTCTGCAGCGGCTCCCTCCGGAGCAACATCTGCACACATGGCTCCAAGATGTAGATGATCCTGAGGTCTGCATTTCTGATTTAACTGTTACTAACTCTCTGGGCTTGCAACTTGCAGTATATTTTCACATGAGCATAAGGAATAAAACAGGAATGTATTGGTCCATTCTCATACTGCTATAAAGGACTACCTGAGACTGGGTAATTTATGAAGAGCTGAATTGACTCACAGTTCCGTAGGCTTAACAGGAAGCTTGACCGGAAGGCCTCAGGAAACTTAGAATCATGATGGAAGGTGAAGGAGAAGCAAGCACCTTCTTTTCAGGGTGGCAGGAGAGACAGCGAGGAAAGGGGGAAGACTTTTAAGCCGTCAGATTTCATGAGAACTCACTTTCACGAGAACAGCAAGGGGGAATTCTGCCCCCGAATCCAAGCACCTCCCATCTGGCTCCTCCTCAAATTTGACATGAGATTTGGGTGGGAACACAAATCCAAACTATATCAAAGAAGAACGGGTATCAGGACTTCTGTACTAAGCCAGTGGGTTAAAGAACTGGTTCAGCTGTGGCCCCACCCAAAATCCCATCTTCCATTGTAATCCTCATAATCCCCATCATCCAGTGTTAAGGGAGAGACCAGGTGAAGGTAATTGCATGGGGGCGGGTTCCCCCATGCTGTTCTCATGGGAGTGAGTGAGCTCTCAGGAGATCTCATGGTTTTATAAGGGGCTCTTTCCCCTTCGCTCGGCACTTCCACTTCCTGCCTCCTTGTGAAGAAGGTGCCTTGCCTCCCCTTTGCCTTCTGCTATGATTGTAAGTTTCCTGAGGCCTCCACAGCCATTTGTAACTGACAGTCAGTTAAACCTCTTTTTTTAAAAATAAATTATTCAGTCTCAGGCAGTTCTTACAGCATTGTGAAACTGGACTAATACGAGAACTTTTTTTTTTTTTTTTTGAGACAGAATCTCGCTCTGTTGCTCAGGCTGGAGTGCGGTGCGCAATCTCAGCTCACTGCAAACTCTGCCTCCCAAGTTCAAGCAATTCTCCTGCTCAGGATCCCAAGTAGCTGGAACAACAGGTGTGTGCTACCACGCCCAGCTAATTTTTGTAATTTTAGTAGAAATGGGGTCTCATCAAGAACTTTTAGATGATGGATATTACAAGGTCATCTGCTTGTCCGAATGATATGTTTCTGCTCCAGACATTCTTGGAAGTCCTTTTACTTATTCACTGAACAAACATTGGTCAAGCACCTACAACTTTCCAAGTTCTCTTTTTGGTGCTGAGCATAAAGTGATGAGCAGAACAAACATAGCCCCTGCCCTCATGCTTACAGTCTAGTGGAATTTCTTTTGGAGCTCAGTTTGCAAATTACAAAAGAAAATCAGTTTTATTACTTTAGTGACACAAATAGTAGTGTCGTGTTTGATCACAGCCTTAATTACCGAGCACGTCCCTGAACAATGTGTGGCCATTTAAAAAAATGTCAACCCCTGAAATATAGTTACTGAAGATATTCAAAATATAATGTGATACAGGATCTAAGAGAAGAGTTGTCAACAAATTATTGGGCAATGACATCATCACTTAAAGAAAGGCATGGCTTGTCAGAGTGACTGTTTCTGGAGTTGATGCTCCTACCTGGGAATAAGAATATCCCACCCAGGAATTGCAGCCAGGTGGCAGGGAGGAAGCGGGGGTGAGGGGAGTGGCAGGGAACTAGATGGAACAAGTCTAATCCAAGTCCAGGCAGGTGATAAAAGCCCTCAGTAGAGGAGGGAGTTGCACTCTTATGGGGAGTGAGACATCAAATGAGTGTAGCTTTAGAAGAGTTAAGCCCAGAAGGTTGGATAATCTTAGCCAAGCTGTGTAAGAGAATATATCCAAAAACTAGATGGAGAAGAGCAGGAACTAGGCCTGCAAGCTGGGCATGAAACCTCAAGGGAATAGAAATATCCAAGTTACCCAAAACAACCTGTCTGTTAGCAACTGGATAGGTGAGCTAGCCTCTCCAAGGGCCAAGGAAGGAAGGGGCCAGGCCGCATGTCCTCACAGTGCCTTGAAGCACCGGGCACTTCTGCTCTTAGTTGGAGTACCCACAGCTACTTTATTTTTATTTTTATTTTTTTGAGACAGAGTCCAACTCTGTCCTCCAGGCTGGAGTTCAGTGGCACGATCTCAGCTCACTGCAGCCTCCACCTCTCAGGTTAAACAATTCTCCTGCCTCAGCCTCCCCAGTAGCTGAGATTACAGGCACATGCCACCACACCTGACTAATTTTTCTATTTTTACTAGAGACGGTTTTTCACCATGTTGGCCAGGCTGGTCTCGAACACCTGACCTCAAGTGATCCGCCTGCCTTGGCCTCCCAAAGTGCTGGGATTGCAGATATGAGTCACTGCACCCAGCTGCCACCACTACTTTAAAATATTCAAGACTGCAGATAACATACTGTCTGGGTGTCCCCTTCTTTGTCCCAGTAACAGGATGAAGAAGGCGATGAATAGCTGTTTACTCACTATGAACAGTCAAAAAGGAGGTAAGATATAACAGGGACTAATGACTTTATTTGACATTATTTCATAATTATTTCTCAAATATCCAGTAGCCATTTGAAGATGCATGAATACGAAAAGAGGATCTTTTCATCACTGACAACTTACATACACTCTCCTGCAGTTTAAATTGAGTTGTTTTTTTTTTTTTTCAGCCCTAGAGATGATTTGCAGGTAGCCCTATAAACTCTTCTACTCCAAATTATTCACAAATGGCCACCCTGGACAGACGTTTCATTACAACCTGGCGTGTGTAGGCGTGAATAGAGGTGATCAAACTGATGAAGACATGGGCTTGCAACGCTGAGTTCACCCACGTTGATTTTACAGCTAGCCACAGCTCCCTTATTTCCTCCTCAAGCTGCCCCATCAGGAGAGTCTTCTAAGCCTAGCAGGTCAGAAATATACTAACCATACAGCTCCTGGATGCCTTGGGTGCTGCTCCCTTGGGAAAATCTCTGGAATTACTTCTGGATTTCTGCCCCAACACCCAGCTTTAGACCAGTGGTTTTCAAACCTGAGATTCCACAGAACTCTGGAGGTCCCTCGGGGTCCATGGGATGGCCTGGTAGGTGGGGCCCAGACTTCCCCCTCTGCATGCATATATAGCTGCTTCTTCTTTTATTTGTGTTAAGTTACTTTTCTATACAAGTCTCCATTCAAAATTGTCTTTCATAAAACAAACAGGTCAGAGGAAGTTCTATTACACATGCATTTTTAAAGATTGGAAAGCATTGTTCTAGACCAGGAGTCAGCAGTTGCTTTAGCCATATGTGGAATGAACAGGGCTAGACAGTGGAGTAAGCAAATTCCTCCCATGGCTTATTAAACACGAGGCATATAGACAAGAAAGAAGAAAGATTGGGAAATAGGAAGGTGGAAAAAGAAAGTCAGAGGAAGAAAAGGATCAGTGGCTGCATCATGATTTAGGGGCCTTTCGTCCCAGAAGATGCACCCATGCATCTAATACCATGCAACTGAACCATCTGAGGGAATCCACAAATGACAAGGAATCCTCACCTCTAGGGGCCCAGGTTGGAAACCATGGGAAGGCATCCATTCATCCACAGAAAATAGCTCCACTTGCCCCCTTACTGACATAGATTGCCGTGCCTGTTGAGGAGGAAAAGTCTGGCTTCTTGATTTTTCTTAAATGCTGCTCTGATCATTTGACCTCACGCTCTTCACAAGGATGCTGCTATGAATGAACCACACCCAAAGCTCTGCTATGAATGAATGCTGTAATGAACCACACCTAAAGTTTGAACATGGGCTTTCAAATATTTTACTCAAGATTCTCACTAATATGGCTGGGCATGGTGGCTAATGCCTGTAATCCCAGCACTCTGGGAGGCTGAGGTGGGTGAATTACTTGTGGTCAGGAGTTCAAGACCAGCCTGGACAACATAATGAAACCCTGTCTCTACTAAAAATACAAAAATTAGCCGGCCATGGTGACATGCACCTGTAATCCCAGCTACTCAGGAGGCTGAGACAGGAGAATCACTTGAACCCAGGAGGTGAAGGTTGCAGTGAGCTGAGATTGTGCCACTGAACTCCAGCCTGGGTGACAGAGCAACCCCCTCTGTCTCAAAAATAAAAGAGTCTCATTAATATGACTGATGGCTTCTATCGGCTACTCACCAATCATGTCTTTAGCTCTGTAATCAGAACAAATAATATAATTGTCAGTTATAGATGAAGTCTACCACTTGCCACATAGCTCCAATGGCTGTCATGTTACTAGTTCCCCTTGAAAGCACAAACAATTCAGGCTTTTGCTGGAGACATTCAAAATCATCTGGTTATTGGCCAGGCATGGTGGCTCATGCCTGTAATACCAGCACCTTGGGAGGCTGAGGCGCTGGGATCGCTTGAGGCCAGGAATTCGAGACCAGTCTGGCCAACATGTTGAAACCCCATCTCTACTAAAAATACAAAAATTAGCTGTGCTGAGGCGGAAGAATCGCTTGAACCTGGGAGGTGGAGATTGCAGTGAGCCAAGATTGCGCTACTGCACTCCAGCCTAGTCAACAGAGCAAGACTCCATCTCAAAAACAAACAACAAACAAATCTAGTTACTTTTGTATTCCTAACTCTGAGCAAAGGCCCTCGGTGTCATCCTGAAGCCTCTGACACCCCCTAGGTCTTGATTGTTGCTGACACTGACACTTGTGATCAGCCTTCTGTTTAGACTCTTAAGACTTAGTCATCTACCAAGTCTCATAACCTTGACATGCCTGACCATTCCCCAGAATAACCACTGTCTTCTGGCCATCCATCCTTTCAAGCACTAACCAAGTAAGGTTTAATTACAGCACAGGCTTTTCCCTGCAAGTACCAGCCTCACAGATCTAGCAGCTTACCAAATCACCAGTAACACTATCCATAGACGCCTTAAGGCTCATGGTGGCTCACGTCTGTAATCCTAGCGTTTTGGGAAGGCTGAGGCAGGAACACTGCTTGAGGCCAGGAGTTCAAGACTCGCCTGGGCAACATAGTGAAACCCTGTGTCTACAAAAAAAAAAACAAAATTAGCTGCACTTGGAAGAGCACACCTGTAGTCCCAGCTACTCAGGAGGCTGAGGCAAAAGGATTGCTTGGGCCCAGGAGTTCGAGGTTGCAGTGAGCTATGATTGTGCCACTGCACTCCAGCCTGAGCGATAGAGCAAGACCCTATCTCTAAAGACAAACAAAAAATTGGACCATGTGCAGTGGTTCACGCCTGTAATCTCAGCACTTTGGGAGGCTGAGGCAGGCAGATCACGAGGAGTTTAAGACCAGCCTGGCCAACATGGTGAAAGCCCATCTCTGACAAAAATACAAAACATAGCCAGGCATGGTGACAGGCACCTGTGACCCCAGCTACTCGGGAGACTGAGGCAAGAGAATCGCTTGAAACCGGAAGCCAGAGGTTGCAGTAAGCCAAGATTGCACCACTGCACTCCAGCCTGGGTGACAAGAGCAAAACTCTGTCTCAAAAAAATAAAATAAAAAACCCAAAGACACATTAAACTCAATATACCTAAAACCGGACTCTTCTTTCCTCCCTACCGATTCCTCTGTCTGTCTGTCCGCACCCACCACCACAGCTGTCTATCTGTACACAGCTGCTTCAGACAAGGTTCTCTGGGTTTTTTCCTTCTTTCTTTTTGACTTGTATCCAACAAGTGTTAGGTCTTAATGACTTCCACATCCTTCATAGCCAAGTGCTTTAGTTCAGGTCGTCTTCATCTGCCTTACAGATTACTACAACAATTTTCTAGTTGGCTTTCATAATTTCATTTTTAACCCTCCACCCTGGCCCTCAATTTGCTGCCCATAACCTAGCAAAATTACAAATCTGACCTTGTAACGATTTCTACTTAAAATCCTTCAGTAGATGCCCTTTGCCTTCAACATACAACCAAACTTCTCCACGTGGGATTTAATGCTCGTCATGCACTGTCCTTGTGTCTCTCTCCACTCACCCCTGGCCAACACCCACAGCTGGGGCCCAGCACACCACGTGCAATTTCCCTCTCGGCCCCCCTTCTTCTCTTTGTTGTCACCACCTCATCATTCAAAAATATATTGAATGTTTACACCAGCACTGATTTGGTGCCCTTCACAGATACTATCTCTTTTTTTTTTTTTGAGCCCCAGTCTCACTCTGTCGCCCAGGCTGGAGTGCAGTGGCACCATCTCGGCTCACTATAACCTCCACCTCTCAGGTTCAAGCAATTCTCCTGCCTCAGCCTCCCGAGTAGCTGGGATTTCAGGCTTCCGCCACCACACCCGGCTAATTTTTGTATTTTTAGTAGAGATAGGGTTTCGCCATGTTGGCCAGGCTGGTCTCAAACTCTCGACCTCAGGTAATCTACCCACGTCTGCCTCCCAAAGTGCTGGGATTACAGGCATAAGCCACCACGCCTAACCACAGATATGATCAGTTCTAATCCTCCCACCAATCCCATAGGACTTGCAGAAGCCCGTCAGTTTGCCCAAGTTGACACTGGGAGTGAGCAGCTAGACAAACTTGAGCTTCCCTAACATCAGTGCCACATTCTTTTCATGAAGCTGAGATGCCTCACTTTGGAACTTCACTCAGATGTCCTCCTCTCTCAGAGACCTCCCCTGGCCCCGCGTCTTACCTGCTAACGTAGCATCTAGCCTGGAATTGACTCTAACAGCCTGGGGTACCACATGGCCGTGCAAGAGTCTGTATCTGTCACAGGCTGTGAGCTTCTGGCAGGCAAACATTTGGCCTTTCAATTGTCTAAGTAAAACCTGTTCATAGATGTTAGAGTTCCAGTAATACATAAAGCTAGAAGTAGACCTCTACCCCCAGGCCATCTTCTTAGAGGCAACCAGTGTTAACCCACTTCTTGTGTGACCTTCCAGAAATGTTTATAACTATGAAAGTAGAGGTACACATATCTTTTTCCCCTCATGGATGGGCTTATTTTATACACACTTTCTTGCAATTTTTCCCCTTAAGATCACATTTTAGATAATTTTCTACGTGAATATATGTAAATCTACTTTTTTGCATAAAAATCCATATATATTATTTTCACAACACATATAAATGAAAAACTTACTGTTTTAAGATTAGAAAGTCAATCTGGGGCCAGGCATGGTGGCTTATGCCTGTAATCCCAGCATTTTGGGAGGCCAAGACAGGAGGATCACTTGAGGTCAGAAGGCGGAGGTTGCATTGAGCCGAAATCACACACCATTGTATTGCAGCCTGGGCAACAGACTGAGACCCTGTTTACAAAAAAAAAAAAAAAAAAAGTCAATCTGGAAAAAATTTAGCTATATGCTGTTTGTAAGAGAAACACCTAAAACATAATAACATGATGTAGAATTATTAAAAGTTAAGGGATTCATTGAATAAAATGAGAATCTCTCTCCCTCTCTCTCTCTCTATGCATATTTAAGTAAATAAATGGGGGAGAAGGGAAAGTTCTGCTTTACAGAAGGAAGCCAGCTGATAAATATAGAAGGAATGACAGATGTAGAAAATTGCCAACTTGGCAACCATGATAGTATTAAATGATTCAGGCAAGAATCACAGTCTTCCTAAAACTAGAGAGTAAAAATCTGAGGAGTGATAGGATATTTGGAACTGTCTCAAAATATCCCTCTATAAGAAAGATAATGAATTTATAAATTGCAAAGAGAAAAATAATTACTTTGCAATAAAGGTACATGACAGCCGCCACCTTAACTGAGTGATCTAAATGCCACAATGAATGGAACCCATCATCCCATATGATGTGTGGGGAAGGACACTGAGTTATTTCTGGGTATTTCTATCAGAAGGCATCAACAGAATCTACAGTGAGGAAACCTCAGATCAACCCAAATTGAGGAACATTCTTCAAAATAACCAGCCAGACCCTTAAAAATGTCAAGTTCATGAAGGAAAAGGAAAACACCGATGAAGCACTTCAGATTAAAGAGAGGTGACAGCAGAGCACCACTCGTGATTCAGGACTTTATTTTGCTATTAAGGATGCCATTGGGACAAATCCCAATAACCTTTCAAAATTACAAATCTGATCTTGTAACCATTTCTACTGAGAATTCTTCAATAGATGCCCTTTGCCTTCAAAACACAAACCAAATTCCTTAGCATGGAACCCAGCATTCCTCATTAGCCGTCCCATCAGTACGTTCTCCAGTATCTAAGAGATAAAGATTGTTGCTGTGCTAGCATTGCCAGAATTTCATACTAGGCTGGATGTGGGAGTCACAGGAGACTCAGATGAAGTCTGTATAACAGCCCCCACCGTTCACGGTGTTAGGGCCATGCCTTTTTGAGTGAGCTTCCTACCTCTGAGAGAGTCTTTGCTGCAGACCAGCTGAAATCTGGACTTGAAGGATTTCCATCACCATAAAGATGGTGGCACGGGGGGACGGTACCCTCCTATGACTGTGGCTACTTCCCTCCCATTTCCCCCTTCTTCACCTGTGGCAACTGTGAGTCTATTTCTATAATTTTGTCATTCCAGGAATGTCACGTAAATAAAATAATACAGTATATAAACTTCTGGGATTGACTTTATTATTCACTCAGCATAATTCTCCAAAGAGTCATCTGGGGTGGTTGTGTTTGTCAATCGTTTGTTCCTTTGTATTGCTAAGAAGTATTCTGGATGGACCATTGAAGGACATCTATTGATGTTCACCTATTGAAGGACATCTGGATTTCCAGTGTTTTAGTATAATAAATACAAGTAGGGTTAGCATTCATGTACAGGTTTTTGTGTGACTATAGTCTTCATTTAGGGAAAATAAATGTCCAAGAATGTGATTGCTGGATTGTATGGTAATTGCATGTTTTTTATTTTATTTTATTGAGATGGAGCCTCCCTCTGTCTCCCAGGCTGGAGTGCAGTGGTGTAATCTTAGCTCATTGCAACCTCCACCTTCCCAGTTCAAGTGATTCTCCTGCCTCAGCCTCCTGGGTAGCTGGAATTACAGGCATGCACCACCACACCTGGCTAATTTTTGTATTTTTAGTAGTTATGGGGTTTCACCATGTTTGTTAGCTAGGCTGGTCTCGAACTCCTGATTTCAGGTGATCTGCCCACCTCAGCCTCCCAAAGTGCTGGGATTACAGGTGTGAGCCCCTGTGCCTGGCTGCATGTTTCATTTTTAGAGAAATTGCCAAACTGTTTTCCAGAGTGGCTGCACCATTTTACATTTCCACCAGCAATGTATGAGTGATCTGGTGTCCTTGCCAGCAGCTGGTGTTTTCACTGTTTTGCATTTTAGCTATTCTGACGGGCATGTAGTGGTATCTCGTTATGATCTTAATTTGCATTTCCCTAATGGCTAATGATATTAAACATCTTTTCATGTGTTTATTTGCCATCTGTATTATCTTCTTCACATCTTTTCTCTACCTTCTAATTAGATTTTTGCTTTTTTTACTGTTGAGTTTTGAGAGTTCTTTATATATTCCAGTACTAGTCCTTTGTCAGATATGTAGCTTACAAATATTTTCCCTGCAGAAATATGTGCATAACTTGTCTTTTTATCCTATTCAAAAAAAACTTTTATATTAGGTTCAGGGGTACATGTGAAGGCTTGTTATAGAGGTAAACTCACAGCACGGGAGTTTGTTGTGCAGAATTATTTTGTCACCCAGGTATTAAGCCTAGTACCCATAGTTATTTTTACTGATCCTCCCCCTCCTCCCACCCTCCACCCTTCACCCGCAAGTGGACCCCAGTTCTGTTGTTCTTGTCTTTGTGTTCACAAGTTCTCATCATTTCGCTCCCAGCTTATAAGTGAGAACATGTGATATTTGGTTTTCTGCTCCTGCATTAGTTTGCTAAGGATAATAGCACCCACCCCCATCCATGTTCCTGCAAAAGACATGATTTCATTCTTTTTTGTGGCTGCATAGTATTCCATGGTGTATACGTATCACATTTTCTTTATTCAATCTGTCATTGATGTGCATTTAGGTTAATTCCATGTCTTTGCTATTTTGAATAGTGCTGCAATGAACATTCACATGCATGTGTCTTTATGGTGGAATGATTTATATTTCTCTGGATATACACCCAGTAATGGGATTGCTGGGTTGAATGGTAGTTCTGCTTTTAGCTCTTTAAGGAATTGCCATACTGCTTTACACAATAGTTGAACTAATTTACACTCCTACCAACAGTGTGTGAGTGTTCCCTTTTCTCCCCAACCTCATCAGCATCTGTTACTTTTTGACTTTTTAATAATCGCTATTCTGACTGGTGTAAGGTGGTATCTCATTTTGGTTTTGATTTGCATTTCTCTAATAATCAGCTATATTGAGCTTTGTTCATATGCTTATTGGCTGCACGTATGTCTTCTTTTGAAAAAGTATCTATGTCCTTTGCCCACTTTTGAATGGGGTTGTTTTGTTCTTGTAAATTTGTTTAAATTCTTTATAGATTCGGGATATTGGACTTTTGTCAGATGCATAGATTGCAAACATTGTCCCCCATTCTGTAAATTGTCTACTCGGTTGATAGTTTCTTTCGCTGTGCAGAAGCTGTTATGTTTAATTAGATCCCATTTGTCAAGTTCTGCTTTTGTTGTGATTGCTTTCAGTGTCTTTGTCATGAAATCTTTGCCAGTTCCTATGTCCAGGATGGTATTGCTTGGGTAGTCTTCCAGGGTTTTTATAATTTTGGGTTTTACACTTAAGTCTTTAATCCATCTTAAAGTTGGATTAAAGACTTAATAGAGTTGAGTTTTGTACATGGTGTAAGGAAGGGGTCCAGCTTCAATCTTCTGCATATGGCTAGCTAATTATCCCAGCACCATTTATTGAAGAGGGAGTTTTTAATCCTCTTAATGAGGTCTTTTCAGAGCAAATTTTTTTTTATTTTGATGACACCGAGTGTATCCATTTTTCCTTTTCTGGATTACGCTTGTGAGTCAAGTCTAAAACTCTTTGCATAAGCTTAGATTCCAAAGATTTTCTCCTATTTTTTCTAAACAATCTTGTAGTTTTACATTTCACATTTAAGTTCACAATCTTTTGAGATAATTTTTGTATAAGGTATGAGAGGTCAAGTTCCTTTTTTCTTTTTCACCTATAAATATCCAGTTGCTCCAGCACCATGTGTTGAAAAGTCTATATTTCCTGCATTGAACTGTTCTTACATCTTGGTCAAAAATCCACTGGATATATCTGTGTGGGTCTATTTCTAGATTCTTTAATCTATTCCATTAATATATGTGTCTAATGTGTCTCTCTCTTTGCCAACACTACACAATCTTGATTACTATAGCTTCAGATTAAGCCTTGAAATTGAGTAGACTGATTATTCCCACATTACTCTTCTTATTCAAAATTCTTTTAGATTTTCTTTTTAAAAATTTCTAATGATCACTTTTATTTAGAAGCCCTGCCTCTCTTTGTTTTGATTAAAAGTCACATAGCCTTACATCAGTATATTTTTTTTAAAAATTCTACCCAAAAGATAGTTGTATTTTGAAAATAACAAAGATATAGTTAGCTTGAAGAGACCCGGGGTAGCCAATACTAACAACTTCCATGATTATTTCTCTGCAAGTGCTCTGCTGCTGCTTTCGGAGTCCCTCTGCTTCCTCTTGCAGAGGCCATCGTTTCCTCAATCTCAGCGTTTAATTTGTGTATTTCCCATTCCATTGCTTCTCAGCCCTGCCATCAGTCCTTCAAGGTAGCTGCTGAGGCTGACTCCTTTCACAGCGATGACGGCTTCTCAAGTCAAAACAGTTTTTTTCTGAGTCCTGAGGATGTGGCTTTTATATAAGTCCTTCATCTGCTGAACCTTTATTTGTAAATGAAATGTTAGTAAATTTAAGTTCCATTGTTTTCTCTACACGATCAACTACAGAATGTTCTTGCACATATGTTTTGGTTCTTGCTGCACCAGTAAGAGACTTCACAACGGAAGCAGCCCCCATTCTGTGCTGAGAACGGTTCCAGAGGGATCTGCATGTCTGTCCAACACATCAACTCCAGCCACACCCAGGTTCCTAGGGTTTGGATATTTCTGCATTGCAACTGTTGTAACAATTTCCCACAGGTGGTCAAAGACCTGCTCCAACATCCATAGCTTCACCGTGCTGGCAGCTGTGGTGCTAGGGGACAATGAGGCAAAGAGGCTACGCCTGCCCCTGACCCACCCCAAGCATCCCAGCCAGCCACACAGTGCACACACACCATTGAGTCTGATGCGAGGGGTGTCCCAATGCACTGCCTCTTGCCCTATCCCAGCACGGGTTTTGCCCCTTAGCTTTTTGTTTGGACTTTCCATAAAAATTTGACAATAATCTTGTCTATAGCTACAAAAAGATCTTGCTGCGTTTAATAGGAATTACATTAAACCTTTATATCTATTTGGGAAGAACTGACATCCTGACTATGTTGAGTCTCCAATCCATAAACATGGACTATTACTCCATTTATTTAGATCTTGTTATCTTTGATCACATTACATAATTTACAGCATAAATGTCCTGTACTGGTTTTGTTAGATTTATACCTATTTCATGTTTTTGAGTGATTGCTAATATTAAATTTTTTATTTTGATGTCCAAGTGTCCAAAGCTAGTTTGTAGAAATATACATTTTTTTAATATGTTGATCTCTTGTTGAGCTCATTTATTGGTTCCACAAGATTTTTTTTTTTTTTTTGGGAGATTTTTCTGGATTTTTGATGTGGCCAATTACATCATCTGCAAATGGGGATAGTTTTATTTCTTCTTTCCCCAACTGTATGCCATTTACTTTCTTTTATTACCTTATTGCACTGGCTAGCACTTAAAGCACTGTGTTCAATAAAAGCGATAAAAGAAGACGCCCTTTCCGTCTTCCCAGCTTTACGGGGAAAGCTTCGGTCTTTCACGATTAAGTAAAATGTTAGCTGTGTGCCTTAAATCTGTGATTTTATTTTTTGTTTGTTCTATTTTTTCATACAGATGCTCTTTATCAAGTAAGGTGGTCTCTAATCCTGTTTTTCTGGGAGGTTTTATCCTGAATAAGCGTTGAATTTTGTTAAATGCTTTTTCTGAATCTATTGATATTACTATGCGATCTTTCTTCTTTAGCCTGTTAATATAGTGGATGTCACTGACTGATTTTTTTTTTCCATTTGAGATCTTCCTGGTTGTTGGTATGATTAGTGATTTTCAGTTGAATCTTGGACATTTTTATAACTATTAATCTTATTTTAACTCTATATTTTAGCTGGCTTTTTTGACATTACTACAGCAGAGGAGGAAAGACACCATCCCATTACTGCCAGGTGGAGCTAGAAGACTAGGTTCGCTCAGCCTCTCTTGACATCTTAGTTACACTTCTCATTATTGCTGGGCAGATGTTGGCATTCTGGCTCCCCAGGTGGTCTCCACTGACACTGAGATGGGGGTTGCCTTATTACCATTGGATGATGGTAAAAGCCTAGACTGTCTGCTAGTCCTTCTCTGATACCTGAGCAGAAATGAAGAGGAGCACTTCATGACTGCCTTTTTGGGGTATAAATCTAGGCTTCCTACATCTCCACTGACACCATGGGGGCTAGGTGGAGAGTGGACTTACTATTGACTCCCTACTTGGCCTTCTCTGACACAACCCTGGTGGGTGAGGTGCTTCTTTATAGCCTCATAGGGTGGAATTGTAGGCTCCCCACTCAGCCTTTATTGGCATGGGTGGGGGCCAAAGTTTTTGCTGTGCTGTTTGGCTGGAGCAGAGCAGTTGTTGTCTGTATTAGTCTTTTCAGGCTGCTACAACAAAATATAGACTGGTGGCTTAAACAAGAGACATTTATGTTTCACAGTTTTGGAAATTAGGGAGTCTGAGATCAAGGTGGTAACCAATTTGGTTCCTGGCAAGGGATCTCTTTCTGGCTTGCAGATGATCACCTTCTCACTGTGTCTTCACATGGCAGAGAGAAAGATCTCTCTCCACTCCCTTTCTTTTTTTTTTTTAGACAGGGTCTCACTCTGTCTCCCAGGCTGGAATGCAGTGAAGCATGATCTTGGCTCACTGCAACCTTTGCCTCCCGTGTTTAAGTGATTCTTATGCCTCAGCCTCCCAAGTATGGGATTATAGACATGCACTACCATGCCTAGCTAATTTTTATATTTTTTTATGGAGATGGGGGTCTCACCATGTTGACCAGGCTGGTCTTGAACTCCTGATCTCAAGTGATCTACCCACCTTGGCCCCCCAAAGTGCTGGGATTGTGTCACCGCACCCAACCCCGCCATGCTGCTTCTTGTAAAGCTGCTAATTCCATCATGAGGGCCTTACTCTCATGACTTCATCTATATTTGTCTATATAGACAAATATATCATAAACCCATTACCAGGCATCATCTACCTATTATCTGCCATTAAGAGACATTTAGGGCTGGGCACAGTAGCTCACACCTGTAATCCCAGCCCTTTAGGAGGCTGACGCAGGAGGATTGCTTGAGGCCAGGAGTTCACAACCAATCTTGGCAACATAGAGAGACTCCATCTCTACAAAAAATGTTAAAGTTAGCTGGGTGTGGTGGTACATGCCTGTGATCCCAGCTACTCAGGAAGCTGAAGTGGAAGTATCACTTCAGCCCAGGAGTCTCAGGCTGTAGTGAGCCATGATTACACCACAGCACTCCAGAAAAAAAAGAGAGAGAGACGTTCATTGGCCCGTACACTCTACTTGATATATTTACACATAGACACACAAACACACACACACACACACACACACACACACACACACACACACACACAAAGTATTTCTTTAAAAATGAAAATTACATTCTCTCAAGAATCACCAGGGGAAATAATCTAAAAAAATGGACGACTCTTCCTGATGAATTAGAACACCAAGTTCAGTGCATCATATACGTGTCTTCCAAGCCCTTTTTGCAGAAGAGTAAATGAACATTACACATTTGTAAAATTCAGTTTCGAATTCTAATTGGTCTTACTGAGGCCTGAACTAAGGAGTAGTACAGGCTACCCTTGTCTGCTTTAGGTCAGCGGTTCTCAGAGCATGGTCATGGGCCTTGATCATATGTCCACAAAATTAAAACTATTTTCACAATAATTCTAAGATGTCTTTTGCCTTCCCTCTGTGTTAAAATTTTCACTGATGTTACACAAACAATGATGGGAAACACTGCTGATGTTTGAGCACGCATCAGGGCAGTGGCACCAGATGGAAGTAGTGTGAAAGATCCAGTGATTTAAGAGAATGGAAAGACAAGCCACCTATTGTCTCTGCAGATTGGGAGAAAATATTTGTAAAACACACATCTGACAAAGAAAAAAATATATACCAGGGTGGGAAGATTGCTTGGGGCCAGAAGTTTGAGACCAGTCTGGGCAACATAGCAAGACTCATCTCTACAGAAAAATTTAAAAATTAGCTAGGCATGGTAGTGCACACCTATAGTCCTAGATACTCAGGAGGCTTGAGCCCAGGAGTTCACAGCTGCAGTGAGCTGTGATTGCACAACTGCACTTGAGCCTGAGCAACAGAGCCAGACTCTGCCTCAAAAGAGAAAATAAAAAAGGCACACATATCTGATAAAGGACTGGTAACCAATATATGCAAAGAACACTTAAAACCTTAAAACTCAGCAGTACCAAACAACCCAGTTTTTAAAATGGGAAAAAGAGTTGAAAAAATACCTTACCCAAGGAAATAAACAGATGGCAGGCCAGACGCGGTGGCTCACGCCTGTATTCCCAGCACTTTTAGAGGCCAAGGCAGGTGGATCACTTGAGGTCAGGAGTTTAAGACCAGCCTGGCCAACAGGGTGAAATCCCATCTCTACTAAAAATACAAAATTACCCGCGTGTGGTGGCGCACGCCTGTAGTCCCAGCACTTTGGGAGGCCAAGGCAGGTGGATCACTTGAGGTCAGGAGTTTGAGACCAGCCTGGCCAACACGGTGAAATCCCATCTCTACTAAAAATACAAAATTACCTGGGTGTGGTGGCGCACGCCTGTAGTCCCAGCTACTCGGGAGGCTGAGACAGGAAAATCACTTGAATCCGGGAGGTGAGTGTTGCAGTGAGCTGAGATTGCACCATTGCACTCCAGCCTGGGCAACAGAGCAAGACCTGTCTCAAAAAAAGAAAGAAGGAAGGAAAGAAGGAAGGAAGGAAGGAAGGAAGGAGAGAATGGAAGGGAAGGGGAGGGGAGTGGAGGGGAGGGGAGGGGAGGGGAAGGGAGGGGAGGGGAGGGAAGAAGAAAGAAAACATAGAGATGGCAAATAAACATGAAAAGATGCTCAGCATCATATGTCATTGGAGAATTGCAAATTAAAACAACGATGAAATGCTACTATACTCATATTAGAATGGCTAAAATCCAAAAAACTATTAATACATAATGCTGGCAAGGATGTGGAGCAATAGAAACTCTCATTCACTGCTAGTGGGGATGCAAAATAGTACAGCCACTTTTGAAGACAATTTGGCAGTTTACATTTCTTATAAAGCTAGATGTATTCTTACCACCTGACCCAGCAATCATACCCCTAGGGATTTACCAAAAGGAGTTGAAAACTTAGCCCACACAAAAATCTGCACATAAAGGTTTATAGTAACTTTATTCATATTTGCCAAAAACAAGCAGCAACCAAGATATTTTTCAAAAGGTGAATGAATAAACTGTAGTATATTCATACAGTGGAATAGTCAGTAATCAAAATTAATGAGCATTCAACCCACAAAAAGGAGCATTCAATACATATTGCTTAGTGAAAGAAGCCCATCTGAAAAGTCTATGTGTTGCAGGATTCCAATTACAGATGACCCTTCAACAACACAGGTGGGTAGGGGTGCAGTTGAAAATCTATGTATAACTTTTAAAGCCCCAATAACATAACTACTAATAGTCTGGTGTTGACCAGAAGCCTTACTAATAAACAGTCAATTTACATGTATTTTGTATGTTTTATGTATTATATACTGTATTCTTAAAATAGAGAAAAAATATATATTATTAAGAAAATCACAAGGAAAGACCAGGGGCAGTGACTCACACCTGAAATCCCATATTTTGGGAGGCCAAGGCAGGAAGATTGCTTGAAGTCAGGAGTTCAAAAACCACCTGGGCAATATGGTGAGACCTCATCTCTAAAAAAAGAAAAAAAAAATGTCCAGGTGTGCTGGCATGCACCTGTAGTCCTGGCTACATGGGAGGCTAAGGAAAGAGGATTGCTTGAGCTCAGAAGGTTGAGGCTGTAGTGAGACAAGATTGTACAACTGCAATCCAGCTTGGGCAACAGAGTGAGACCCATCTTTTAAAAAATAAGAAAAAAGAAAATCACAAGGAACAGAAAATATATTTACTATTTATTAAGTGGAAGTGGATCATCATAAGGTTTTTATCCTTGGCCTAGAGGGTGGTGCATACCTGTAGTCCCAGCTACTCAGGAGGCTGAGGCAGGAGGATTGCTTGAGCCCAGGGGTTTGAGGCTGCAGTGAGCTATGATCATGTCACTGCACTCCAGCTTGGGCAACATAGCAAGATCCCACCTCTGAAAAAAAGTAAATAAATAAAATAAATAAAGGTCTTTATTCTGGTCTTCACATTGTGAAGGCTGAGAAGGAAGAGGAAGAAGAGGGTTAGTCTTGCTGTCTTAAGGATTGCAGGGGCAGAAGAGGTAGAGGAAATGGGAGGGGAGAGAGGAGAGGCAAGCACATTCAGTGTAACTTTTACTGAAAAAAAAAAAAATCTTAGCTCGGCGCAGTGGCTCACACCTGTAATCCCAGCATTTTGGGAGGCCAAGACAGGTGGATCACCTGAGGTCAAGAGGTCAACAGTTCAAGACCAGCCTGGCCAACATGGTGAAACCCCATCTCTACTAAAAATACAAAAAAATAGCTGGGTACAGTGGTATGCACCTATAATCCCAGCTACTTAGGAGGCTGAAGCAGGAGAATTGCTTGAACCCAGGAGACGGAGGTTTTGTCAGCTGAGATTGCACCACTGCACTCCATCATGGGTGACAGAGCAAGACTTCGTCTCAAAAGAAAAGAAAAAGAAAAAGAAAATCTTATGAAAGAGGACCTGTGAAGTTAAAACCCATGCTGTTTAAGGGTCAACTGTATATGATATTCTAGAAACGGCAACCTCTAAAGATAGTCAGAAGACCAGTGGTTGCCAAGCGTTCAGGGGAAGAAGAGAAGGGCTGAATAGGTGGAGCACAGGGGATTTTTAGGGCAGTAAAATTATTCTCTAAGTTACTATAAAAGTGGACACATGTCATTATACATTTGTCCAAATGCATGGAACTGTATACCACAAATAATCCTAATTAAACTATGAACTGTAGTTTAATAATCATGCACAGTGCTATTGGTTCATCAATTGTTAACACATGTGCCACACTAATGCAAGATGTTAATACAGGAAAATGTGGTGAAAGGGGGCACATAAGAACTCTCCAAACTGTCTATTTTCTTTAAACCTAAAACTGCTCTAAAAAAAATAAAATCTATTAGTTAAAAAAAAAGATGTCCACTGAAAGGGTTTTAAATTACACATTGCAACTAATCTTTAAGAAACTACTACTTATTGCCTGGTGTGGTGGCTCACATCTGTAATCCCAGCACTTTGGGAAGCTGAGGCAGGTGGATCATCTGAGGTCAGGAGTTCGAGACCAGCCTGGTCAACATGGTTAAACCTCGCCTCTGCTTAAAAAAAAAAAAAAAAAAAATTAGCCAGGAGTGCTGGCACATGCCTGTAATCCCAGCTACTTGGGAGGCTGAGGCACAAGAACTGCTTGAACCTGGGAGAAGGGGGTTGCAGTGAGCCAAGATCATACCATTGCACTCCAGCCAAGGTGATAGAGGGAGACTCCGTCTAAAAAAAAAAAAAAACAGAAATGTTTATTTTGGCTGGGCATGGTGGCTCACACCAGTAATCCCAGCACTTTGGGAGGCTGAGGGTGGGGGTGGATCACTTGAGGTCAGGAGTTCAAGACCAGCTTGGCCAACATGGCAAAACCCCAACTCTACTAAAAATACAAAAATTAGCCAGGCGTGGTGGTGTGCCCTTGTAGTCCCAGCTACTTGGGAGGCTGAGGTGGGAGAATCACTTGAACCTGGGAGGCAGAGGTTGCAGTGGGCTGAGATCCCGCCACTGTATGCCAGCCTAGGTGATGGAGCGAGGCTATCTTTAAAAAAAACAAAACAAAACACAAACAAAAACACCCTACCATTTGTCAAGTTTTGGTCTGGGATCAAAGCAGAATATTCATAATTATTTGAAAAGGCTGTTAAAATCTTTTCTTTTACAACATATCTGTGTAGGGGCAGATTTTTTTCATAAACTTCATGCAAAGCAACATATTACAGCAGACTGAAGAAGCAGATATAAGACTCCAGGTGTCTTCTAAGTCAAACAAAATCCAAAACAATCACTCTCTTCTTATTAAACTTTTTTTTTTTGGCTACAGAAAATACAGTTATTTTTTATTAAAAATGATATTGATGTTAGAATGTAATGGTTTATTGGTTTCTTGTTTTCGAGGCAGGGTCTCACTCTGTTGCTCTGGCTGGAGTGCAGTGGTGTGACCACAGCTCAATGCAGGCTTCACACCTCAGGCTCAGGTGCTTCTCCCACCTCAGCCTCCTGAGTAGCTGGGACCATAGGGGCATACCAAGACATCCCGCTAATTTTTAAAAATTTTTTGTAGAGATGGGGTTTCGCCATGTTGCCCAGGCTACTCTCAAATTACTGGGCTCAAGTGATGCTCCCACCTCGGCCTCCTAAAGTGCTGGGATTACAGGTGTGAGCTGAGCCACCACTGTGCCTAGCCCTATTGTTATTTTTAAAGGAATAGATAAATAAGCATTTTTAAATGTCTCAGTTCTAATTTCATATGCAATAAATATTGATAAATATAATCCACACAAACAAAGGTTCTTTGGCGTCTTTGAATAAGTGTGTTCACGAGATGCAAAAGTCTGAGAACCACTGTCCTCAGCCTGTGATCTGGTTAAACTTTAATTTTTAGACTATTTTCTGGACCATTTAACAAGTGACACACTTATAGCAACTACCTCTAACAGTTACACAGAAGCTGCCAATATTCAGAAAGTGGCCATCAGTGGTCTGGTGTATATAAAAAAATATGCATGCTAAGCATATCTTTATTCAAGCATGAATTTGGAATTTGTTCAATTTTCATTCTCCCGTTATCTTCCTTTAAAATGAAACATTCCAAAGAATATAATAAAACATGAAGGTAAATAAAAAAACAGTGCAAGTCAAATTTATGGTGTGGGAACATAAGGCTTGCTATTACAGCTTTTAATGGTAGATAGTTTACAATAAACATTGGGCTTAGCCTGGTAGAAAATAGTCACAGACAGGAGGTAATTACTTGTCCATCTTCAAGCATCAGAAACTAGGGAGTCCCTCCAGTTGAACAACGCAGATCTGCCAACTGTCACTCATTTGGACTAATGCCTTTTTTGTTGTTTTAATTCAATTGGGGGGTGGCAGGGGAAGAACATAAGATAAACCTCCCTCTGAAAGCACTAAAATTCCATGGATGGATAAATCCACAACGCATCCTTTTACATGGTCTTTATTAGTCCTGAGTAAATCACATAGACTCCCATAAATAGAGTTACCAAGAGAGCGGAATGTATATGTGCTAGAAAAGGCTGGGTGCCAGCAAATCTGCATGTTACAGTGAGAGTTCTAGAAACAGCGAGAGAAAAGCAGCTAGATCCCCATGCAGATAACCGGGATATAAATGGGCCTTTCAATGAGCTTTGCATCATCACATATGAAGTAATAAATACACCCAAACAGAGATAAAAACAGGAAGAGCAAAATTATGCATAAATTCTGTCGTTAAGATATGTGGGCAGCAGGGCTCAAAATAGAAACCAAGCAGCTTTCCAGAGACTTGAAGGTTTCAGATAAAATATAATCGCTGTAATTCTCATTTAATCCTGTTCCCTCAAGCTTTTGTCAGAAACTGTTACCTACCTCTGGTTATTTGGGGACAGTGGAGCTTCTCACAGAAATATACCTGAAACTGATTCTCACAGGCACGCATTCTAATTTTAAGCCTTTTACATGTTAAAAAAAAAAAAAAAAAAAAAGGAACCGTGGCAAAAATGAAGGTTACATGTAGGGAGAATCACTAAAATGCAAATGACATGCATATTTTCCATTAATCTCTTACACGCTTCACAAATAACTTCATGTTTGCTTTATAAATACTTCCGATTAAAGGGTAAATTAGCATCAACTCTTAAATCATTACCTAAGCATTTACCTGTTATTATTAATACCTTAGATTAGTTCAAATCAAAGGCTCTCACTCCACTCTATGTACTTACCCAAGGGTGTTTTCCTAAAATGAAGAATGTGGGTAAGAGTAATTTCGCTTTTTATTTGTGATATCATTTCATTGGCTAAGAGGTTGCCCCCATCCTACAGTGTAGGCTTCTGTCTCATTTTGCAGTGAATGAAAACATTTTTCCTTACATAGTTTGTATAGCAGAACTAGTATCTATCCCATGATGTTGCTAGTAAGCCTGACTCGTATGTTTAAAAAGAACTTTCAAATAAATCATATGGACCTTTCAAGTTGTAATAATCTTTAATTTCAACTTCATTATGAAAATTGATGATCGGGCGTGGTGGTTCATGCCTATACTTTGGGAAGCCAAGGTAGGTGGATCACTGGAGCCCAGGAGTTCCATATCAGCCTGGGCAACCTGGTGAAACCCTGTCTTTAAAAAAAAAAAAAAAAGATACAAAAATTAGCAGAGTGTGGTGGTGCATGTGTGCAGTCTCAGCTTCTCAGGAGCGGGAATCGGAGGATCACCTGAGCTCCACTGGGGAGGTCAAGGCTGCAGAGAGCTATGATTGAGCCACTGCATTCCAGCCTGAATGACAAAGTCAGACCCCGTCTCAAAAACAAAACAAAACAAAACAAAAAAACAATTATGACACATCACAAGTGCCACACCCAAAAGAAATAATAAAGTGGAGAGTGAGAAAATGAATAACATTTAAAAGGGGAGCAGAGGGGGGACTTCTGTATGACTTTTCCTTCTGGTACCGATGTTCACTGTCATCAGTTTCACAAGGTCTAGGGCAAGGTAAGGACAGGTTGAGTATCCCTTATCTGAAATGCTTGGGATCAGAAGTGTTTCGAATTTCGGATTTTTTTCAGATTGGGGAATATTTGCATATATATAATGAGCCATCTTGAGGATGGAATTAAGTCTAAACATGAAATTCATTTATATTTCATATATACACCTAATTCACATACCCCGAAGGTAATTTCAGTCAATATTTTTAATAATTCTGTTCATGAAACAGTGTTTTGACTGAATCCATCACATGAGGTCGAATGTGGAACGTTCCCCTTGTGGTGTCATGTTGGCGCTCAAAAAGTTTCAGATTTTGAATTTTTGGATTAGGGATACTCAGCCTGCGTGATGGTATTAGGCCAACACTTTAGAAAGCAGTAAAACTCAGTATTGAAAATGATGAAGTCTTATCAGCCAGACATGATGCTGCATGCCTGTAATCCCAGCTAGTTGGGAGGCTGAAGCGGGAGGAGCTCTTGAGCCCAGGAGGTCAAGGCTACAATGAGCTGTATTTGTATCACTGCCCTTCAGCCTGGGCAGCAGAGTGAGAACATATCAAAAAACAAAAGAACTCTTAGACTCATCTAAAAGATGTACTTTGAAGGCTCACAGGCAGAATATAGCTCACTAGTGGGTTTTATTTGACTCTTACAGTGTTTTTCTAAATATCAAATTAGTTGCCAACATCCACAAAACAGGGTTTTTCACAAAAAACAAAACAAAACAAACCCGAATTTGTGACTTCTTTGAGCAATTGGAAAAACTGGACTTGCATCATTCCCCCATGGCTAGGAGGAGCTGCGGCCAGAGCCCCCACCCAACCCACCTTACTCACATGATAGATCTGAGTGTGAGATTCCCCATAACGATCACTCTGGCTTAGGCTGCGCATCGCTCAGACTGATCAGACTCAAGTGTTTGCTTCTTTGGGGCCCCTCCCTTTACCCTCCAATGAAACTCTATATTCAGTGTAGGGTTTCAGGTCACAATTGGGTCTAAAATGGGAGGCATTTACAGCCATGGTCCCAGACCAGAATCACTTCAATGTTTTCACTGATCTGAAGATTTTCTTGGTAAGTAAGGGTTCAGAGACCTTTCCTGAAGTTTGTGTCTAATCTAGGTTAAGCTGAGGAATGTATCTCAATTCAAAATGAGAGTAACTCTGGGGTTAAGCCAGAGAATGACCCACAACAAAGGTATTATGGAAATGTCCTCTGTGTGAGCTAGGTTGAGAAGAATATCTGGATTTGGGGCCTCACTCTGCCTCTAACAAGCTGTAGATGAGTCACTGACCTCAGTTAGACCCTGTCTCTTCACCGATAAAATGAAGGGAGTGTTCCTGCATTCAGAGCCCAGTCCAGGAGTTAGAGTCACCTCGGGGACTTCTAAAAGTGCTGATGCCTAGACCCCTCCCCAGGCCAACTGAATCTTGTTCCTTGCAATGAGGGTCCAGGACAAAAGTTAACAAGATCTCCAAGGTCCCTTCCCATCCTCCAATTCTGTGGTCTCAGTGGCTTGGGAGCAGATGCCAGAATAGCCATTAACTCTGTTAATTTCTCCTGCATGTCAGATTGCCAGCAAAGAACATTCATTTCATACACACACACACACACACACACTCAC